>NC_060899.1:3967500-4267500 GCF_014805685.1 Silurus meridionalis | reverse complement strand
TTTTTCCGGCATCCGGTAAGCAGTCATTACAAGAGCGGCCTCCAGAGGCGAATCAGTGACACCACATTCAGTTTTTACATGTGCTATATAATATTTTTAATTCTTAAAATAAATATTTAATTAATATACACAACCTAAAGCAATGTGCTCATAAAGCCGATGTAATCTTTGCTTATGCTGAACCTATTAATACAGAACATTTACAGACACTAATGCAAGCAATAGTCAATCTTGTACTGACCCGTTTCCCAGTCCTCCTCACAATCAGGGGCTGTCCACTTCATAGGCACATGAAACTTTGGGTCCATCTTTGTGATCCCCTCTACACAGAGATAGATTTACAGCTAATAAGGCAATGTGGGCTTAAAGACAAAAAAGTTCAAGTTAACTGTGCTTTTAAAAGCACTTTTTAAAAAAAAGCAACAAATGGCACATCAGCTTTGGTCAGATTTATTTTTCTAATGAGAGAGAGAGAGAGAGAGAGAGAGAGAGAGAGAGAGAGAGAGAGAGAGAGAGAGAGAGAGAGAGAGAGAACACATTACTATCGAAGTCCTTACCACTATCAGGAGTAAGCGGTTGCTTATTCACACAGTGCGCAATATGATTTGCCAGTTCATCCCTGGGAACCATGTGCTTGGCATTGAAGGGGCACGTCTTAAGACTGCGTGCTAGTTCGGGGTGATTCTGAACAGGAGAAAGTAATGTAATAAAAAATTTAATAAAAAAAAGAAAGAAATAAAAATAAATAAAAAAACCCACACAAATTCACCACTGAAATATAAAAAAAAAAACAAGCACCAACCTTGGCACACTTGACAATATGAAAGGGGAAGCGACACGCCCGAATCTGATGGTTCTTATCATAAGGGCACTGAATTATTGCATTTGGATCGGCATCATCGACCGGTTTTCCTGTAAAAGTATGACATACGATGAATGCGCTAAATAAAAAAAATTAAAAAATTAATAAATACAAGAACACCATTTATATTTAGTATAAACAGCTTTGTCATCAAGAAACTGTAAATCACAACCCCTAACTGTTACAAGTTCTCCAGCACTGGAGACTCCTTCCATAAACACCAAATGTCTCCTTAAACAAAAAGGTTCACTTTAATGTTTTGATTTGCTAAACAATCTATTATTAAGCCCATTAAGTCGATCAATAGCTTATGTGGACCCTGTGATTAAGTTGCGTGCTATTAGTCACACTAATGCATAAGAACTAGACACACGTCTTTAACATTAAAGCCAGAACTACAGTCTGAGCAGTGCTGGTGCACAAAAATACAATGACCTGCTAAGCAATCACAATTGAGAACTGCTATAATAGCCTTCAGCTCATTGCATTTTTCCTATTTTTTTTTATTTATTTTTTTTTCCCCCCCCCATACAGGTTAGACAAAGCCTTGGGGCTTGTGGTGGGTTTGGTTTTTTGGTTACAGTATATTTAATTTTCAAGAACAGCAAAGCAGTATGGAAAGAACTATCAGTCTAATATATGAATGGCTGAATTAAATACAGAAAATCATATGTACTGAGAGAGTACATGGAACATAGTGCTTTGTGTTACATGTCTAGCTCTCTAACTCTCTCTATACCCATCACTCTCTCGCTGTTTGCCTCTCTACAGCTGTGGCCAAATGTTTTGAGGATGGATGGATCGATAGATAGACCTTTATTGTCATTGCATAGTACAGGTACACAGCAACAAAATGCAGTTTAGCATCTACCAGAAGTGCAAATAGTAGCAATCGTGCAGTTAATTATGTAAGTATATGTACAGCATGTAATATTCATACACACACACACACACACACAGAGGTTATATACAGTGTTTATACAGTGATCTAACGGTGTAGTGTAAAGTTCAGTATCGTGATGGTAGACGGAAAAAAGCCGGCCCTGAACCTGCTGGTTCTGGTGCATATTGTCCTGTATCTCCAGACACAAAATATTAATATCTGCCGCATCAGCATTTTCAGATCTTTTCGCCAGATGTCACGAAGGTACACCAAAGCACAATTACCAACATTTTATAAGAGTCAAAGGATTTAATTCACAACTGCAAATTTATGTAAAATGTTCCGACCCTTTTTTTTTTTTTTTTTTTTTTAAGAATTCACCCTGGTATGCGGTCAGTCAACTTCTGGGACACATCCTGACTGATTGGAGTTGGTCAGAACTTGTTGGTTTTTGGTTTTTAACTTTGATCACCTGCCACATTGTATATCTTTCACATTAGATCTTAAGTAGAACTCTGTGTGTGTCTCTCTGTGTGTCTCTCTGTGTGTCTCTCTGTGTGTCTCTCTGTGTGTCTGTACAGTGTGATCAGGAATTTCTTCATATTTTACAAGAACAAGTTGGAATGTAATCAGAACAGTTTTTTACGACTTAATGCAAGGGGAAACACGGGTTTAATCAGTTCTTAGACCGGAAGTTGATCGCGGGGTGTAAATTTGAACCCGGCGGTCAAACCAATACAGAAGTCACAGGACAAACCTGGCAAACTGCAGTACAATGGCACAGTACAAATCATTACAAAAGTTAAGAGATCTGATAGAGTTCTCACCTTCATCCTCCTCCTGGAACCCCTGAGCGTTTCCTGTGAACCTTGAAGGACCAACACTGGATCCATACCTGAAGGTGGACATTGTCTTCCCCTGGAGTTCACGGCGTGGATGATCTTTTGAAGAAGTTTACGATTTATAAATTAATTACATAATTAGATCATAGTTATAGAAGATAATAATAAATATAAGAATAATATCAGAAAAAAAGAACGGCGTACTTTTACATCAAGGAAAAAACCCATACACCAGCAAGAGTTTTGTTTAAGTTACAGTATTAATAAGATCCCGAGAAAGCAATCACTCCATAAACTCACCTTTCCCTTCCTCGTTTATGAATAAAAACACAATCAAACTGTAACGGGTTCAACCAGGCCTTATAAATCAACTCCTGAGTCACGTGGGAAGTTGTTTAAGCCACGCCCACACGAACCTACCTCTATCCCAGCTTCACCATCCTGGTCCTGGAGAACATCCTACATTAGGTAGATGAGATTTTTTATTTTTTTTTTAAAGCTTGTCCTGCTTCCAAAACATGGTTCTTATTCAATTTAATCTACATTTCTTTCTTAAAAAGAAAATACAGAAATAATAATAATACTATTTTTTTTCCATTGTCCAACATCCTACATTACACACGAAGGTAAAAAAATGTCGACTACGCTAAAATTACAAGTTAGATGGAGTCTTCTTTGAAGTTACAAGTAGGATGGGGTCTTAATTACAAGTTACAAGTTGCATGGAGTCTTCATTACAAGTTAAAAGTAAGATGGAGTCTGAATTACAAGTTACAAGTAAGATGGAGTATTCATTACAAGTTACACGTAAGATGGAGTCTTCATTACGAGTTACAAGTAGAATGGAGTCTTCATTACGAGTTACAAGTAGAATGGAGTCTTCATTACGAGTTACATGTTAGATGGAGTCTAAATTACAAGTTACAAGTTAGATGGAGTCTGAATTACAAGTTACAAGTAAGATGGAGTATTCATTACAAGTTACACGTAAGATGGAGTCTTCATTACGAGTTACAAGTAGAATGGAGTCTTCATTACGAGTTACAAGTTAGATGGAGTCTTCATTACGAGTTACAAGTAGAATGGAGTCTTCATTACGAGTTACAAGTTAGATGGAGTCTGAATTACAAGTTACACGTAAGATGGAGTCTTCATTACGAGTTACAAGTAGAATGGAGTCTTCATTACGAGTTACAAGTTAGATGGAGTCTTCATTACGAGTTACAAGTAGAATGGAGTCTTCATTACGAGTTACAAGTTAGATGGAGTCTGAATTACAAGTTACACGTAAGATGGAGTCTTCATTACGAGTTACAAGTAGAATGGAGTCTTCATTACGAGTTACAAGTTAGATGGAGTCTGAAATACAAGTTACAAGTAAGATAGAGTATTTAATACAAGTTACACGTAAGTCTTGCCCGTCTCCATCTTGTAGCAGGGTCTCCACCACTGATCTTTCTTGTAATTTTAATGTACTCTAAATTGCTCATTCATGCAATTTGATTGACTCAGAAAATGACTGACTTTTGATTGTATTACATATGGTGCACTATTATACACAAAAATATTTTTTTAACCAAATATATAATTTTATCAAATATAATTAAACTAAATTGAATAAATCAATATAACACATTAAAAACCACTTGTTTTTATGTCATGAATAACTCTGTACCTTGTAAAGTAATTTCCTCTATATAAATTAAGCATTGCTCTGAATCGAAATAACGTTTATTATATTATTTATATTTGATTTATTATATTATTATTGGAGGAAGTTAAGGGGGCATGGGTATGCCTAATATAAGAGCACGTTGGCCACGCCACGCCTCTAGACCACGCCACGCCTCTAGGCTACGCCCCGCATCTAGGTCACGCCCCGCCTTCTAGGCCACGCCCCCTCTGAGTTGACAGCTGGGTTTCCTTTCAAAATGGCGGCGTCCTATGTGCGGATGTGCTGCGGTGCTTCGAGGACTTTTCTATGCGGGATTCGGTACACGGGGGTCACCGCAGGATTGTGCAGGACTAAAATATCTTCCACGCAACTCAGGTGACACATTTTTAATTGATCAATAGTCACTTTCATGCTGTCGAAGCTGTAAAAGTCATGTTGCATGTTTATTAACTATTCCCAGGCCAGGGACTGACAGGTATCCAGGTGACAGAGGCATGAAAAATGTTATTTTACATACATGTTATATTTCTATGCCACGATTATTGTCTTTAAGGCATTTTGCTGCAATGCCCATGCAAAACCATTCATTCAGATGTTTGAGGTCTTTAAGAGGATTTTTGGATCTTAGTTTGGAGTTCATCTAGGGCTGCCTTTAGAGTTTCATCTCCAGATTTAGACAAATAGGACCATGAACAGTTTTGTCATAGTCATAACATCATTTGTCTTCAATAAATGTTTTCTCATTCATAACTCACATAATCTTTTGGATTATGTGACTTAAAGATCCATTTCAGGGCATGGGATGCATGCGTAGAACCCAAAAGAAACCCATGAGAAAGCTTCAGCAGGCACCCCATGTAGAAACTAACTCCGGATCGATCCAGGGATTCTGAAGCTGTCAGGAGACGACGCTAATTCTTTAACATCATAAACTGTCATGTTAGTCAACTGTCTCATCTCCATTTCTACAGATTATGTCCAATAAGGCAGTATTCATCTTCTCAAGCGAGGTACGGCCTCGGCCAAAGCGTCGCTTCAGGATTGAAATGGGCAAATGAAAAGTACAAGAGGTTCCTTCAGAGACGCTTCCCTCGGTTTTACGTCCTCTATTCCACATTCATACGAGGTGAGGTTCGAATAATTTCTGGTTTGTATAATATAATATTCATTCAGTAGCATCGGTTCTGATTTTCTGTCTATTTCCTGGAAGGGTTTCGACTCTTATTTGAGGATGCCCTAGAAGTGCATAGGATTAGAATTCGGATGATCAAGAACAACATCGATCCCAAGAAGTTGCCCTACCGTGAAATGGAGAAGCTCAGACAGGTGAGATCATTCGAACCTTTGTTTATATCAGTGGTTAGAGCCAACCAGGTCTTCTCTGCTGGAGTAAACCCTATCAAAACTACTGACTTCATATATTTCTGTCCATGAATATTTTAAATTATTCCCAATACTCTTTATTTCGCAGTGCTCATTTACGTTAGAGTTTCTGTCCAATCAGATTTCAGCCATCACATCACATGCTCCCAGGGTCAAAGAAATCTGCTGTGAGGCTTAGAATACTTTTGCATTTTCTTTTCTGGAGAATGCAAAAAAAAAATTGCCTTCATTTGAAATCCCAGCTGATAGATGGTGTCATAATGATGTCGAGAAACAATGAAATTGTTTTATACACAATTCTAACTAAAATGTTCCTAGAAACCACAAGGCTTGAGATAGTCAAATTATGTTAGTTGTAAAAGCCTCTGGGTCAACTAATATTTGCATTCTGTCAGCAGTTTGCACTTCCAGCTAATAGTGTTCTCAGGTTCAAACATCACGATTACAGGGTCTGTTCAAAAGGACATGTTACGTTACAGTTCATTTTATTCGAACAGAATGGTGTTTGAAAGTTTTGCATTCAGTACATGAGGATGAACGCTAGAGGGCGATAGTGACGATAAATCAATTTTTTTACTTTGCTGTAATTGAAGTGCATATAAAATTAAAACCCGCATAAATATATTTTCTAATATTCAAATCCACCATAGAAAAGATAGATTGTTTCTTGGTTTAGCAAGCGGACAAAAGACAAGGTAGATTATTCAGTATTAGTTAATTTAATAAAATTTCATTTAATATAATTTAAGTTCAATTTGAGTAAAAGACAGGAGGTGGAGCTGGAGGTAGCAGAGCTGAAGATGTTGATGTTTTCGTTGGGAGTGACGACGATGGACAGGATTAGAAATGAGTTTATTTGAGGGACAGCGCATGTAGGACGTTTTGGAGACAAGGGGAGGGAGGTGAGATTGAGATGTTTCGGACATGTTCAGAGGAGGGACATGGGGTATATCAGTAGGAGAATGCTGAGGATGGAGCCACCAGGAAGCAGATAAAGAGGAAGACCAAGGAGGAGGTTTATGGATGTGGTGAGGGAAGACATGCAGGTAGTTGGTTTGAAAGAGGCAGATGTAGAGGACAGGGGGTATGGAGACGGATGATCCGCCGTGGCGCCCCCTAATGGGAGAAACCAAAAGAAAAATAAGTTAATTTATAGAAATATCATAAACAATCACTGGCCAGTTTTCTTGTAATTTTGACATAACAAACATCGTTTTCTTGTGATTTTCGGGTGTGTTCGGAATAAGAACGTGTTCCAGAGGCAGCATCATGGATGATTGCATTCGCTTTTACTTCGATCAGGGACTCACGGAAACTGAAAGAGCTCTGTGTCTGTGCCGCAAACCATTCAAACAGCATCTTTCATGCAGACGTCCCGGTCCCTCGAATTGACTGGCAATGAAATTCAGAGTCTCTATATCATCTTCACCGTTAAAGTTGCAGACCTGACCGCCTCCTTCTCAAGTGTCAGATTTGAGTCCCTGATGCATCTGGAACGTACTCTTATAAAGACGTGATCATGAGAAAAGAAGAGAGAAAGAAAACGATAATGCATAGCCTGTTACTTTTCATAAGAACATCTGCATATGAAGTTTGGACCAACCAGATGTCGCCATTCAAGTCAAAAGTTCAGCTTGAATTTAACATGGTATAATAGAACCTTGAGTGAATACAACACATAAAAAAATTCTTAGTATTTATTTCTCTCAGGAAAATTCATTAGTCTTCACTTGTGACTGAAATTGAGGCGGCATTCGATGAAGATTCTTTGCGTTAATATGTGACCTAAATACTACGTTTCTTCTGACAGTTTCACAGAGACATGATCAAAGCCGTCCCTCTGGTGATCATCTCCATTCCTCCTTTTGCCAACTACCTGGTGTTCGTTTTAATGTGAGTACTGAATAAAATTTATGCCCCACTGTCATTATTAATCAGTTATTTTATTATTTTAAACCAAAGGAACTTTGAACTTTCTCAAATCCTTTTTTAAAAAAAAATATATTTTTGTATGGCAGCATATTACACGCGATCCAATTGACAGTTAAGAAAATCCTAATTCGTATTTGCGCATTTTATATTTCTACACTATGTTGACAAAAGTATTGGGACACCTGCCCTTTCCTGCTATTTGTGGTTCTTTTTCAAACTGTTACCACAAATCTGGAGGCGCTTAATTGTGTCTTTAGATGCGCCACAATAACATTTTGCATTCACTTGAAACTTGGAAACCCAAAACCTGCTCCAGCATGGCGATGCCCCTGTGCACAAAGTGAGCTCCTTGAAGATCTGGTTTACATGCTTTGGAGAGGAAGATCTTGCTGCTATAGAGCTCTGATCTCATCCCTACTGGACACCTTTGGGATGAATGTGAACGCTGACTGCACCCCAGGTCTCCTCACCTACATCAGTACCTGCCTTTCATAACACCCTTGTGGCTGATGAACACAAATATCCATAAGCACACCCCAAAATCTGGAGGAACATCTTCCCAGAAGAGTGGAGGGAATTATAAGAGTAAATTGCGACTAAATGTGGAATGCGATGCTCAAAAATCACATACCGTACTTATGACCAGGTGACCCAATACTTTTGGCAATATCGTGTATATATTTCCAGAATCCTATTTTTCCCAGTGTTTTGTTCCTCTGATACTACAGCAGATCTGGTATTTTGATACTCCAGTGTATCTTTTGCGGTGGTATCAAAAAGTTTCGAGACTTGCTTTGTTTACAAGAAAGTACTATATATATTTTACACACTCACCTTCAAAATACACCCTTGCACAGCAATACAGCGCCCCCAGCGTTGAGATTAGTGTTCGCCACGGTGTCAAGACGGCGACCTTCGAGTTGGATCTTCATCTTGGTAATGCACGTGTTCAGAATAACACCATTTGCACTGATCCAGATGTACACAGGATGGGGTCTATGGCACATTGACTTATAAAGGTCGGTGCTCCTTGTGACTGTGCATGCAGCCTTGTGCTCGCATGTCACAAAACTAGTCTCGAAGCTTTTTGATACTCTTCTCGTTATTGCGTAATAACCATCTGCTCTCATGCCACACATCTCATCCCCGCCTCCTACTACTACCCCAGGTACCTCTATCCCCGCCAGCTTCTGATCCGTCAATTCTGGACACCGCAGCAGCTCTTGGAGTTTCAGGGAGTGTATCACGCTCAGAGAGCGCAGCATCACCTGCCACTGCTCAGCGGGTTAAAAACCACAGCGTCGCACATCACACATGAGCAACTGAAGAGCCGACTGACGGAGCTGTGCAGGAAAGTGAGTCCCTCTGCACAGCATATTTAATCACATTCAGACTTTCTGATGTAATAAGTAATGTAATCATATTAAGTAATCATATTTTCCAGGTCCAGAGTGGCGCTCAGCCGGCTGTATCTGATCTCCATGCAGTGAGAGCTTTATTCTCAGGGCCTCCACTGGGTATCAGAAGGCTGAGTGCAGATCAGATGGTTAGTTCTTTAAAGCAAAACTAACAGCCAGAAGTTTTTTTAAAAATTGCTTGAGCAATTATAAATGTAAGATATTGTTTGATGTGTGTGTTTGATGTTTGGCTTGTCGAGACGTGGCCCTGCCTACGCAGGAGTCTTAAAGAATGGAGATCAGTATGGGGTAGGGGAATGTCAGTTGTTAATAATTTAAAAACTACAGTACATAATTACATAAAAAATGTGGCCGCGTGGTTCGCAAGTGGAGGGCGGAGCATACGCTACTACGTTAAGTCGAACCATCGTAACTCTGGGACCATCTGTACTTGTATTAAAATACATATTCCTAAAAAGACCTTAAAAGAAACAAATCTCATAGTCCTCATCTTCTGTCATCTGGTCAATGACTGCACTCTGTATATCAATCAAATTTAATTTACATTTATTACATTTATTACATTTGGCTAGCGCCCTTATCCAGAGCGACTTACAACTAAGCTAAATCAATCGGCGTAGAAGAAAACGGTCTAGAATGTTGACCATACGTCGTCCGACATGGTCTCCTCAACATACATAAGTGGAGTTACCTGTCTTTAGCTTTCTGTGTGTGTCTGATAATAGATAAGACAGAAAATATTTTTGTATGCTGTAGAAAGCAAAGGCTTGGAGCGTCTTTTTGCTCAATAAGCCATTTAATATAATATACAGTTAATACACAGTATTTAAGCAGGCAGCAATTAACATTACTGCTAATGGTCCATATTCACATGACGACTTCTAATGAATTAGTTGAGAAACGTTTTAGCCAGTTAGACGTGCATGATGTGCATGTATCATGTCATGTCATGGTTATGGAAGAGAACAAAAGGCTGTGCAAGTCATGAACATGGTTTCTGGCTAAACTGAATCATTGCTCGTAACAGTTTCGGATAAAGAACAAACGTCTTTTTTACATGAGAGCATTGCATGACTTCATTCGATCGGTTCAAAATTTTTTGTGCTCATAGCAATCATTTGATTGTGTGTATGTATGTGTGTGTATGTGTATGTGTATGTATATGTGTGTATATATATATATATATATATATATATATTGAGAGACACTATATGGAAGGTTTGTGGACTGACCATAAGATTGGTATGTGCTTTTTGAACATCTCATTCCACTGTTAGTCCCCATTTGCTGTTAGAATAACCTCCACTCTTCTGAGATGTTCCATTACTTTTTTGAAGATTTATACTCATTCAGCCACAGAGGCTTCAGTAAGTCAGGTACTAATGTAATGTCAGATCTCTATAGCAGGTCACTCAAGATCTTTCACTCCAACCCTTGTATAGCGTGTCTTCATGGACGTCGTTTTGTGATGTGTGTTTTGTCATTCAGGTCTTCTAGTTCAAAGGAAATAGTAATGCTAAAACTTCATACAAGTGTGTGGCTCTGACTTTGTGGTCACAGATTGAACAGAAGGCACATATGGCTGGAAACATGTTAATACTTTTGTCCGTGTATATATTTTAATATAGCAATGCTGAGATCACTGCTTGAATCACTATCAAAGTTCGTCCTTCTCGTCTGAGCTGATCACATGCTTGTGAATCGCTTCTTTCAGAGGCACCTTTGCCCGTTGCTCTTCCTAACACCCCGCCTCCCGGCTTTCTGGATTGGCCAGCGCTTGAATAGTCACGCCCTCGAGTTAATGCACCTGGACCGTGCCATCATCAACATGGGCCTCCACCAGCTCGATGACACAGAGCTCAAAGAGGTGTGACTCGATTACATATCCATCATAAACTCCTCACTCTCACTCGCCACAACACCTTTTGCGAGTTGTTTAAAAGATTAATGTTACTCTTAGCGCACTGATCTATTAATAGAATGATATTAGAGTCTTTTCATGTAAACTGATTTGATTAACTAATTAGCTCAGCAATTAAGCAGTTAATTAAGTAATTTTTGTCCTGTGACAAAAATGATAAGAGGAACATTACAGCCATAATAAATCATAGTATTTTGGATATTTAAGTACATTTAAAGACAAATACTTTTGTTCTTTTACTCAAGTGAAAGTTTAAAGGGACACTTTTACTGGAGTAACATTTATTTTACTGGAGTTTCTCTCTATAACTTCCATCACTCGTCCATCGCTGATAAAACTCGGCTCTGACGTGATTCCAATGGCAGGACTATAGAAATCGGCTTGTTCTGATACGTCTTTGATTCTACATGAATCTTCTATTTTGAATATGAGCTAACATTTTAAGTCGGATGTTCAGTTCAGTATCAGTTCGATTAATGTAAAATTGATTTATTTGTTCATTTATTTACCATAGAGAGAGGAAATAGAGTCTGGTGTGATAAACAACTCTGTCTAGCTGCTATACTGTTAGTCAGAAATTGTTTCATGGGCATTCTGCACAAGAGCTGCGACTCCAAACAGCAAAAAAACGTATCATATTGATAATAAATTTGTATAAACCGACATTTCGTGAGGGGAATTAAAGACGTTACGACGTGCTGGAAAATGTTGAACTCTGCTCCACGCACATCAATCCCCCCCTAACCACCCCTGATTTCTTTCCAGTAACAGCACACCCCCAAGTGTTTATTCCTGACTGAACGCACCGCTTTTTTAAGTGTTAGACGTGGGTGAGCTTCACAGTAGTGCGATCATGTGGTGTTTGTTTGCAGGCGTGTTACATGAGAGGGCTCAACGTGGAGCTTCTGAGTCCCGCACAGAGCCGAGACTGGCTGTCAGAGTGGCTTCAGTTCTCGGTGCATCTTAAAGGTTAGATGACTTTTTAAATGTATTTATTTATTTAATAACCTGAAGGTTCTCAAATATTGTGCACTGTATAAAATGTTGAAAAGTTTTATGTTTAAAACCGTTCTTTCTTTGCTTATTTTTGTTTGCTCTTGCGCAGTAAAATTGGCAAAAAGCCAGTCCACTGAAGAGGAAACAAATCAGGATGTGGAGCAGGTGCACTCGCTTTTGTTTGCTCTCGCCGTGCAGCGCCATGCAGATGCGTTTTACATCAGAGCGAGGGGGAAAAAACGTTCAGTAATAACGAATGCGCAGGGTAAAGCCCACCATACGCCATTATTAAGACCAGTTTAGTTTAAGCCCAGCAGTGGCTCTTTGGTGGTGTTGAGGAATTAAACTCATATCCTTTTTGTGTTTGGAAGTCCTTAACCACCCCTTCTAGCCACCACCTTCTTATTATTTCTATATTTTATCATTTTATCATATAGCCTTTATTTGTCACATATACATTAAAGCACAGTGAAATTTGTTCTTTGCTCAGAAGCTGGAGTCAGAGCACAGAGTCAGCCATGATATGGTGCCCCTGGAGCACAGAGGGTTGAGGGCCTTGCTCAAGGTCTCAGCTTGCCAATACCAGGGCTTGAACCCCTGACCTTCCGATCAGTAACCCAGAGCCTTAACCACTGAGCTCCCACTCCTCAGGGTTTATCAACACTGTTGTCACTGTTGGTTGAGGTTTTCTCCGCCATGAAGGTTGTGTGGTAAACCTTTTATTTTTTTGCCACTCGATTACTTCCCCGTATGCAGAAATGTCACGACTTCGTGAATATACATAAACTGATTAAAACGGAAAATGAACCATCTAGTAAAGTAAAGGATTTTATCCCGGGTTGAGACGAGGAAGGCTTTCAGGAACCTTTTCTTTTTTTCTTTTTCTGAAATTTCTTTTCACAGGAAGTGAAAGACGCCTGATGATCCACGTGGTCATGAGACATTTTACATATTGCATTGCATTTCTGACCTCATTCTTACCTCCCATTGGTAAACTGCATGATTGTTGACTTCTCCCTAACATACCCTGTTCCTTCCTCATTTTCCTCTTCACAGAATCCGAGACCTCGCTGTATTTGCATGGCATGATGCTCCTGACAATGAACTACCCACAAAACCCACCACGCAGCTGACCCCAATCCCTGGGGTTCTCAGCCTCGGTGACCAGCAGTAAAGTATACAGAAACTCTGATGGAGAAGGAAGACTGATTGAGTCAGCGAGTACCGTTATCAGCGATGTGCCAAGGCCAGCTTCAGGATCAAACTTGCTTCCCAATTACAGTGTTGAGTGAATATGAAAGGGAATGATGGCAATCTTTTACTTATCTTTAGACTTTTGTTTACATGAGCGAAGTGATTAGAGGTCGGCAGGGAATCGCGATGAAAGCGGTAGGGTAGAAACAACAGCTAGCGGAAGTCGGGCTTTTCAGACTTCTGTAAATGGGGGAATTGAATCACATGCCACATTTACGTACACACAAACACAGAATGTACCTCAGAAACACAAATATTTTCAGCCATTAATGAGCATGAATATGTGTATAGAAAAAACCCATCTGTTTACATGGACTGGTGTGGTTTTTGTACCACAAATTAGTGTTTCTTTCCAATTCAGCATGTTCTTTGCTGCTTTTTTTTTGTTTTCCCCTCTGCATACACTTTCTCCCATGCACACAATCCATCTGTACTCTGGAGCCTGACTGATTTCATCATTAGAATCATGAGGACCTTTTAAGGGTTGCCAGGTCCTCAAAACAAGAAGCCAAAAGCATAAAGATAAAATAAAACAATATATGCAACTTCATTTATAATTGAAATGAACATGAAGCAACACCATAAAATACTTTTGTGGTGTAGTGTTTAATTTTCTTATATATCAGTATAATTATACACCACAATGTATTTATAAGTCATTTATTATTTGTACTTCATATTAATTGACATTGATATACTAATTTAATCATATGCAGTGCACTGCTGAATAAAACCTGTGGAATATGAGTTCGTTTAGATTATATTAGATTTTTTATTAGTGCTTTCACAAAGTTACTTGCTACAAAAATAATAATGTATTTATTGTGTGCTCAGATTATTATAATTTTTTTATTTAAAAAGCTAAATACGGCTTCATTGATCATTCACCTTCACTGTGCACACTATCCTTTTAAATCAATTCCAGATTAGACTTGTCTCGGCTGTTTATCTATGAGCTTTGTACGTTTTTTATTTTTTCGATGAACGTTGCACTTTTTTTTGTTTTTCTTTAAACCTAACATAGATTAGATGGAGAATGTTTGAGCCTAGAAGTATTCAGATCATGACACAAGCTTTCAATCGGATTGAAACTTCCAAAAGAAAAAAAAAACGTTTTATTTAATTTATTTTTATTTGTATAGCGCTTTAAACAACGAACATTGTCTGAAAGCAGCTTTACAGAGATAAAACGTTATGAAGTTGTATAAAAGAGTTTATAAGTTTTAATGCCTACAAATTTGTTCCTTATAATTGTACGTTTATCCCTAATGAGCGAGCCGGTGGCTACTGTGGCAATGGAAAAAACACTGAAACGGCAACAGTAGGAAACCTTGAGGAGAACCAGATTCAAAGAGGAACCTCATCTTATTGGCACCTGATGTCCAGTAATTATAGTTCCATCATTTTTGAGGTGTGCTGTTCAATGAACTATTTTGTTAAGCTATTTTATTGTGTACATTGCCACCAGTTTTACAGTGGATATCAGACAGCGTTTCTGTCAGACAATTTTGACTGGCTGTTTACACTCCTGGGCAAAAGAACAATAAAATATAAAGCTTTACAACAAATCATTGGTTGGAGAAGAATGAAAAAATCTACTCCTGAAACCCTCCTGTGCCACTATTTCCTCATCTACTCCTTCACTTTGTAACTGCATGAGGAGAAGCTAAGAACAGAGAAACTCACTTCTACAGTCTTCTTGCAAAATTCCACACACGGCTACGTTCGAAAATACTTTCAACACCTCTTCATCTTTCTATAAAAAGCAGGCTTCGGGTTTGCCCACAAAGGCTACACAATGTCAAATTGAAACCCCATAACATACTAACATGCTTTTTTTTTTCATTGTTGCTCATTTCCCGACCAACAATTTGTTGATATTATCATTGAAAGCCTCTGATTTTTTTCCCCCTCTGTTGAGCTTTTTAGCCTGGAAGTGCACATATCTAATCTAATTCTCTTCCTATTTCCAAATGCACAATGCTGAATTTCTTGATTTTTTTTTTGGAAATCTGAACAAAAAACGAGCCAAAAAAACGTCAGACACCGATGTTGGGGGAAACTGTAAAAGTTTATTATTTGTTTTAAAATTTAGATTTAAGTATTTTTACTTTAAAATGTTGATACTAAAATACAAGAAAATTGAGAGTAAAAAAGTACAATCTTTATCTCTACAAGATGAAGTCGGTGAAGAATTCTAAAGTACAAATATATGAGATAAGACCAGACAGAAAATAAACTCAACATCTGTGATGAAAAAATACCAGTGAAAGATTGAAATGTTCGTATCTGTATATAGAGAAAAAGATTTGTCTGTGTAGAACATCAGGCCTTGCAGGAATCCATTTACAAATCCGAAGTGTTTAACTGCAGTGTGAAAGTGAATTTGCTGAAGCTTTACAAACGTGATCACATGACTTCGTAGCCGCTGCGGATCCCCTTCATCAGCGTACAGGCGAACACGACACCCAAGATCTAAAGCAAACACGAACGAGAACCAGAGAGGTGAGAAGAGGTGACGAATGGAGTATTCCGGAATAATCTGTATGATCGACTGGCAGTGAACAAAAAAAAACTGTGTGTTACCTCGATGAACGCGATGACGAGCGCCGCTATTCCGACCCACAGAATGTTTTGTTTGAGTAAAGCCTCCACAGCCTTTGCACAACCCTGCAACGAGAGCAACAAGTCGGCGTCATCGTCATTACAGGATTATGTTTGAATTGATCGAGTTAGCATTTTTTTTCCATTTTGTTTGTTTTTGCACGGTGGTCTGAAATGCCTCTCCAGAGCACAGTGCTTCTCCCCCTCCGGCTTACCTCTGTGTAGATCTTGTTAGAGTTAAACATGGCATTAACTCCACAGCCCTTTGTGACATTCTTGCAGCAGGAATCAGGGACGGAGTTGTTAGGCATAATGTTCGCCCAGTCGGTAGAATTCACTGCTCCGCAGCATTTAAACTACACACAAGACAGGATGCCTTTAAGATGACAGAAATATATATATTTTTCTATATAAGGAATAACAGAATAAATATGAGAAAGACTTTATAGCATTCGGCAGACGCCCTTATCCAGAGTGACTTACTTTTACCTCATTCATACATCTGAGCAGATATAAGGTTAAGGGCCTTGCTCAAGGGCCCAAAATTGGCAGCTTATTGTAGCTGGGATTTGAACTCAAGACCTTCCGAGCCAAAGTCCAATGCTTTAACCACTAAGCTACCGCAATCCTTCCCACTGTCAGGTTGATTCTTTTCCAGTAACTGCATGAACCCTGGACTGTTTTCCATTTAACAAAAACATTTACAAAATTCCCAAAACCTAAAAACTTTCCCTTCAGTGGAAATTAAAGCTACACGCAGTTGTTACGTTGTGGGTGCATAATTATCTTCCAGCTACAGCTGCTATGACAATAGTATTCAACACCTTCTGACCAATCAGAATCAAGCAGCACCGTTTATAAAAAAAAAAATTAATGAATGCCAGTCAAAGCTCATAGCTTTGATGAGCACTTCATAGATGATGTGAAAGACAAACCTGTTTCTGAGAATTGTCCAGTTCTTTCTTAATATCCGGATTTTTGTTGTACTCTTGGATCGCTTCCTTAATGCCCTTTTCCACCAGATTCTCCAGCTGCATGAAGAAACAAGAGCCTTCACGAAATGCAACATCATGCCAAGGATTCGTTAAAATGTAAAAATAAATAATAGGCGAATTCTTGGCAAATGAGAAAAATACATGACCATTTTTATTTCTGTTTAGTTATAATGCAGTTTATTTCTCGATTTGACCAAAACAAACGTACAATCTCACCTTGTTTCTGTAGACATATGCAGCAATGGCTATTCCAATTTCAACGATGATGATGATGGAGAGCAGGACGGCAAACTGAGAGAAAAAAAAACAGGAGGATCAGTGTGCAGTTATGTGTCACAACACAGAGAAGTACCCAGGAATAAACTGCATCATCTCTGTTTACAGATCAACACAAATCTAAACAAGTATCTGGTCGGACTTGTTCGTTTGGGATTCGAGTTCTACTGGAAACTTACGCTGGAAAAAACAGAAGCACGACACGCAATTCGATTTTACTGTGGCTCATTTCAGTCTAAAAAAAACAGTTATGTTAAAGAAAAATCAGACAAAATCATACGAGATATTAAAATAGAATATTACAGAAAAAGTATTGATAAATTTTTAAACGTACTTTATTTTGTTAAATTTTTAAACATAACGTTATTTTGTTAAATTTTTAAACGTTTTATTAACATCCCAAAAAAATTTTAAGTAGTTTAAAAACAATTTTTAATAATCAAGCATCTATATTCTAATAGGTTATTTCAGCTTTCACAATTTCAGTTATAATAATAATAGTAATAATAATATTTAAAAATAATTACCCCAAAAATGCTATTTTACGTATACGGTACTGTACTGTATTAACATTTTACATTATTTTATAATTAATATTGATATTTTTATTAATAAATTTAATTATTTCAATAATATAAAACTCTATTAAAAACAAGTTTTTTGGTCTATTGTGGTATCCGCGAGAGACTGGGAAAATCAGTCAAACAAATTACCGTATTTTTCGGACTATAACCCGCTTACTTTTTTCTCACGCTTTGACCCCGCGGCTTAAACAACAAAGCGGCTAATGTATGGATTTTTCCTGGGTGTTTCCCGGTTTCACAATCTTCAAGCCAAAAAATGGAGCCCCATAATATTAGACCAATGAAATTGCAGAACGGGTTCAGGTGAACCAATGAAACTCTTTATATTAAATCAGATGCGCTCCCACTGAATCGGGCCGCACCACATCATAAATATGGATGATGTTCCTCTGACGTTTGACCTGCCGCTCACTCGGACTGTCTACAGGAAATGCGAATCATTCGTCACGCTGAAAACAACCGGGCATAAAAAAACGCATTTCACCTGTGTTCTGAGCTGCACGGCATCGGGAGAAAAGATTCACAGATGGTGATTTTTAAATGCACGACGATGCCAAAAGAAAAACTCTCGAGAGAAATTGTTGTGAAAGGAAGGAGGAAGACAGTGAACAATGACTTTCTTGGTAGGCCACTGTTTAGATACAAGCCGTGTAACAGACACTGTCTTTCATTATAGCCTGTGTAAAGTTCATTAGTTTCAATGGCTTATTTATGTTCAAAATAAAAATCTTTGTCAAATTCAGTGGGTGCGGCTTATATAAGGGTGCGCTTAATAGTCTGGAAATTACAGTAGTTATGTGGCAAAGGCGATTCCACGATCAACTGCGGTAAAGTGTGGGATTACTCTACTGTAATAAGGAATAATAATCCAAGTCTTCATATTAATAAATGATTCAGGTCTCTCAGATTAGAAAAAATTTCTCAGCTTCCCTTGCCGTGCACACCGCCTTACCGTAGTGACCATGCAGTAGTTGTCTTTCCACGCTCCACAGCAGCCAAAGAAAGCGATGAAGAAGATCACGGCTCCTACCACGATGATCACAATGGGGGACGCAGTGTTGGCCACCTGCTCAATCCCGGGGATGTTGTTGAGTGCCGTCTTTGCCAAAACGCCCACTATGATGAGAGCCAGGCCGCACAACTAGACAGAGAAACCGAGAGAAGAAAACATCAGAACGCAGAAATTCAAGCGCTTCGACGGTATCATGTGAGCAGCAAACGACTCCATGAAGAGTCACATGTAAGTCACATGTTCCCATGAAAAATGTGTGCGTTCAAACAAAATGTCTCAAATTCTAATCTCTTTCTCACATCAAGATGCAAATTCCAAACAATCGACTCGTGGACTGTGAAACTATTTTTCCCCCAAGTCATTTGACTGAGACACACACAGAACAAACTTGTTAACTGTTTGCTACCAAATTGCTGACAAAACATTTAGTGTACAGTATTTATTATACAGGCAAATCATTTGCACTACCATTAACCTATTGTACTGGTCGATGCTGCAGTGTGACTCTGTCTATCAGGTTTGTGTAGCTCTGGTCTGAGGAGAACATTGTTTCATTTCACTTTGCACTGTACTCTGCATAGCTGAAGTGACTACCAAAGCCTACTTGACTTGATGTTCACCTATTGAGCGCAAACCCAATTGGTTTTAGTGTACAGGAAAAAAAAAAGATTTAGCCTTGCCGTTCCAATACTTTCGAAAGAGATGTACAGTGCGTGTGAAACAAACAATACAAAACAAATATGTGCAAAAATGAGGAACCGAGTAAAAGGACATTTATGCTGGCGGTGTATAAGGAACAATACAGTTGCTTAGCAAACCCGTATCATAAGCAAAGGAGAAAAGTAACAAATTGCAATATACATCTTTTATAATACTGTGTAGCAGCTCCGGCCAGTCAAGGCATGGAATCTACAAAATCTCTGAAGGTGTGCTTAAGGTGTCTGGCACCAAGACGAGTCAACACCTTGAACTATTAGTCATGATCGTCGAACCACTCAACAAAGTTTTCAAGGCGTCAGGGATCATCATACTGCTGGAAGAGTCCATTGCTGTTAGAAGATTACCATGAAGAGGTGTACTTTGTCAGCAACAATGTTTAGGTAGTTTAGGTGTTAAAGTAACCATATAAACAAATGCTAAGACCCAAGGTTTCCCAGCAGAACATTGCCCAGAGCATCAGGCCATGTCCACACATAAGTATTGGTTTGAAAATGCATATTTTTCTCTCTGTTTTGGTTGAAAACACTCTCCAAAGTGTTAAACAGAGGCTTTTGAATACGATGTCGCATTTTTATTTATTGCTATGTCAACATTTTTTAAAGAGCCAGAAAGTAAATAAAGACCAAGCAGAAATGACGCACGTTTCCAGAAGTTTCAGTGTGGATGAGCAATTTTTAGGAAACGATTACAACAAAAGTGTGGACATGGAGCCTTTTTTTTGTTTGTTTTTTTAATGCTGTTTTCAAATCTATCTGGATTAGTGTAGATGTAGCCTTTGACTGCTCAGTTTGCCTTCCAATAGTGCATCCTGGTGCCATCTCTTCCTTAAGCACACAACATACACAGTCATCCACATGATGTAAAACAAAAAAAAAAGTGATTCATCAGACCAAGCCACGTTGCTCTGTCGCTCCAGTTCTGCTCATATGCTTATTGTAGGTGCTTTCGTTTAGACCACAGTTAAGCATGATATCTCTGACAACACAGACTAGCCTTCGCTCCCCAGGCAGGACTCCAAGCTTTGGTTGCCCACTGACCCTTTCACTGGTTTCACTGCTTGTTCTTCCTTGGTCCACTTTTGGTAGATACTAAGCTTGGCAGAATGGGAATACCCCAGATGACCTGATGCTTTGTCTAGCCAACACAGCTTAGAACATGTCAAAGTCACTTAGATCCTACTGGCTACCCATCATTCCTGCTTTCAACAATCAACTTCGAGAACTGCCCGTTCACCCGATACCCTTCGACTGGTGCAATTGTAAGAATATAATTAATGTTACTGTTACATGCCACAAAAGCATGTATATGTTTGTTTGCTATTTTTTCCTTGTGTCTCCCTGTCGTCTTGCTTGCAGGTGCTGGTTCCTTTCATTGGGTGTTATGTAGGATCTGCCACACCCCTAGCAGAAGCAGACGTGACCAAAGAGACGGGTTTTAATGATTAAATCGCTACCTGAAATTTTGCTGTGCGATTAAACCAAAACCCCTGTCTGCTGTTTACCCCCGGTCGATGGTATTGATTGCTGTATTCTTAAAAGACTCAATGATCTGCAAAGGCAGCGATGTTGTTGGGGAGAAGTTGGACTCTCAGACGATAGTGTCCGGAAAGAGATTGCTGTCCAAAGTACATTCCAACTCTTTCTACCCACTACATAAAACGTTCAGACTCAAAAATTGAAGATTCACTACAGAGATATATTTCTGCCTGTGGCCAACAAACTACATAATTAATTCTTATGAGTGTTAAGCAGCTGGTCCACGATATAAATATAGTGATATATAAGTGTGACATGAAAATGTATCACTTATATAATCTTAATATCTTGAGCAATTATGTGCAATAATAATAATCATCATCATAGTTACATGTGTTATAACTTGTATTACATATTCTATATCTTCTATATTCTGCCATCTGTTTTAGTGCTGATACAAATTTTATACAATATATCTTCAATAAGATTGGACATTTATTCAATGTTCAGCATCTATACTTAATATATAGATTATTATACATTTCTTAGATTTTATTTTACTTTGATCTGTACCTAATACTTTACTTTAATTTTAATGTGAGCAACTGCAACCCAAAAATTTCCCTGTGGGATCAAAAATTATTTTTATTCTTTTTTATTTTTTTTTCTTGGATTATATTTGATATTATAGTTGACATCTAGGAAGGAAGTTGCCATCCCAGTTTCAATAAAGTGACAATGAAAATATTCTATTCCAAAAGAAAACTCTACTTTCTTCTCACCAAACTGTGTTTCTATATGATCAGATATTTATGAAGATTTAAATTCCTAACAAATGAAATATATAACAAAGTATACCTAACTGGCTGTCCCTGGTTAGACTTAGGTCATGTTTTCAGTGCTCCTTGGTGAAAGTTTAATGTAGATCATCATTAATCTCACATCGCTGATTAATGTCTAGCACCATTGCCATGAGCTTTTATAATCTCCTGCAGGCAGTAAAACAGACAGTCCTGTTTTATCATTAAACAGGAAACTTTCTCATAACCACATGACCAACCGACACATACAAATCATTTTCGAGGGAGTGGTTAAGGCTCTGGGTTACTGATCGGGAGGTCAGGGATTTAAGCCCCAGTATCACCAAGCTGCCACTCTTGGGCCCTTGAGCAAGGCCCTTAACCATCTGTGCTCCAGGGACACTGTATCATGGCTGATCCTACACTCTGACTCCAGCTTCTAAGCAATCTGGGATATGTGAAGAAAGAATTTCACTCTGCTGTAATGATATGTGACAAATAAAGGCTACTCTACTCTACTCTATTCGATTCGATTCGATTCTAATTAAAGCTTTACGTAAACATTTACACTTTGTATTATTATTTTGTTTACATTATTATGCCATGAGTCATTTATTTTCACACAACTCCATATTATTTACCTAATGACACAATGTGTTTAATTGATACCAGTTCTTCTGCACCTTCTCACATTTCTCAAGTTTGAGAATACTTAATACTTACATGGTCACATGGTCGCGTTGTGAAATGTATATATCCATGTATGACGTGTTACATATGGACCTCGCGTGCTTTTAAAACCACATTATATCCGGAGGCCTTGAAAATGTCAAGTGTATTTTTTTTTTTTTGGTATAACTTTCCTAATATCTGTATTTGCTAAAGGGGTTGTGTTTCAGAAGGGCATCACGGCCATGTAAATACACTGGAGGTAATCAGGAAAGCTCTGCCTGACACGCCTTGGCACAAACACAGGACATCTAGACGGCTGTGAAATACACACCTTAGGAGTATGTATATATAAACTAGACTCGCAGTTAAACAGATAAAACTATTAGGAAGAAAGGGAGTGTAATATGATACATAATTTGGTAAATACTGATTATATATACAGTATATAGTCAAAATGAAATCGTTAAAGCAAATTCACAAATGTTATTAACACCCAATTAATGCAGCGTGCATTTCTGTTTTTATTAAAAATATTAATACATTTAAAAGAGTTGAAATTAAAACCTGCAACACTTTCTTTACTAAGATTTAAAAACAAAAACTCCACAGAAAAGTTTTTAATGATGCCCCAATTCAATCTCAATTCAAGCACGAAAAATCTGCCATGGTGCAAACATCCGGCAATTAAAACCGTCCGTGTGGAAACAGCAAAAGTTCCGTTTGGTGTCCTGATGATTTACATAATTTAAAACACAACAATTACAAGATTATTTTGTCTTCATGCTCTATGTTGAGTTTGGATTCACTAATAATGAACATACATTTGAATAAATCACCCATATTTGTCTATGGCCATGTTTAAAAACTTAAAAAAAACTATTAATTCATGGTACATTTAGAACAGATAAAAATGTGCGATTAAGTTGTGATTAATCACAAGTTAACTCCTAACAATCATGCGATTAATCACGATTAAAAAAATTAAATCAATTGACAGCACAGATAGATAGATAGATAGATAGATAGATAGATAGATAGATAGATAGATAGATAGATAGATAGATAGATAGATAGATAGATAGATAGATAGTAGATAGATAGATAGATATGTGTTAAGAAAATAATGTATAAATATTGTATTTTTTTCTTCTTTATATTTACTTACTTACTAATTTTTCACATCTATTTTTTATTAGATTTTATTCATATACAGCTTTTACACTTATCAAAAACAGAATGTATGTAAAACAAGTTCCTTCCTCTTCACACTTAGGTGATGGCTGCTACATAGTCATTTCCTCACCAACTTTGTCAGAACAATTCTACATTTGTTGCTCACAGACAGAATGCAAAAGCACCAGAAAGCCCTGAAAACTTTTGTACGGCAGAAACCGCCTGACGCTGGAGACTCCTTTCACTGTTCCTTTCAATAGTAACACATGTTTCTCCGAGTTGATGTGATGTGATAGGAAGTTCATCGATGTTTTATAAGAATTTCACTGTGGTTTGGTTGCAAAATGCTAAGGCTTGTGATACACTCACCACAGTCACACACACAAACACACACTGCCTTGTGTGTCTATATATATATATATATATATATATATATATATATATCATGCCTAGTCACACCCTGGGGCTGAGATATAGCAATTAATTTGTAAACTACTACAGAACACCTTATATTCAGATCCACCATATTTACAGTTAATGTTACATTAACCTTGACATGTGAATTCAAAGAGAAAAAAAAACACAGTGTACTGCCATTCCTCACATCCTCATCTGTGGGCACACACAGCAACACCAGTGTAAATATTTAAGTGTTGAATTAATGACAGTAGGTGGCAGATGGAGGCAAATCTGTTGCAAGTCAGCCCTCTCAGCTTTCCACAGCTTCCTAAAAAGCTGTAGGGTTTTCCATTTTTCCATGTTTTTTTTTTTTTTTTTTCGCTGGATACAGCATTACGGATTACAAAGAGTGGAAAAACCCTCACATGACACACTCACATGATGCCGTCACCTTAGGAAACTTCGTCACATGGTTGCCTCACGCTCTCGCTTACTCACAATCGCTAATGCCGCAGGGGGGAAATCGTAAAATCGTTCAGTAGCTTTTCACCTCCCTTTTCAATTCAAAAGACAGAAATAATACGTGTCCAATAGTAGAAATGAGGACTGTTAAAGTGTATGGCATAAAGAATACTGGGCTGGATACATTTCATAGTTAATACAAATCAATCTGACACTAGAAACTAAGACAGGCACTTTTTAAAATAGTGAAAATTTCATAACAAGGATTTTCTGAAAATATATCATGACACCACAAACACCAAAGGAAATGCAAGCCTCTGTTTGATCATGAGTGGGCGCTTATACGTTTGTTCCACTACGTGTTTGTCAGCTGACTAGCTCTTATACAAATGACCATTATAATAATAGAAGCATTACTCTTCTGAGGAAAAGTTCATTTGCAACCAAGGTAACTTCCAAACCCCACTTATTTCTGTAGTATATACACGCCTAGGAAGGCTTTGATATACTAAATTTAGATACTGTTTTAGCCAGAGGGAAGGAAGTTTCAACACTTTCAATTAATTCTCATACAGGAGATTAGCGAGCTGACCTGCTTTAACAATAACCCACATAGATTACATTGTGGCTCCATTTACAAGCCAATATTAAGCAAACTCATTGAGCCATAATGACCAGGAAAACATGTTTGTGTTTGTTTAGCAGATTTCAATTAAGTTAATGAAGCCATGATTCATGATTTTATTATCGAACTAGTTACCAAGTTTACCTACATCTACAGATTAGATGAAATTAAATAAGATATGGACTTAATCAAAGGTAGAATTATCACATTGTATGATAAACATGGACATTTAACTCAACAGCATGGGATTTTTACATTGCTGCCTCTCAGAGCTGTATGCTGTAGACCAGAAAATGGATGATGTCTGTTAAATATGAAATATTTTATTCTCTATACATAATTGTGGTTATTGCTCTTAATACCATTACATTTACAAGAAGAACATTTTAATTTTTTTTCCGCCTCTAAATAACCACGGCGTAAACAAACTAATGCTATTTTTAATAGACAATACTTGTGTTATTCTTGACTTTTGCAAAGAAACAGCATTTAACACTTGTTAGAAAGCAATGATGCATTGTCTAGCCTAGAAATTGTATTTGAAATTCCTTCTGCATTAGGAACAACCTGATCGAGGCCTGTTTAGCATCCAAAATGCATGTCTCAAAGGCTCACGGTAAACAAACTCCAACTTCTCCAAAATATGAATAAGTGAATCACATGACAGTAAAACTCATACATGAAATACTACTTAAATCATAACCAATTGAAATGATTGAAATAGTGTCTGACTGCAACTATCTAACCAGCTCTTTCAAGATTAGACACAGAAGTGAAATCTTGCTAAACATTTTCACAAACAAAAAAAAACACCACTCATTAGTTACCTCAACAACTGTGTAAAAATTGATTCACATTCATTCAACTTATATATCTTCAATTTAAATATGTCTAGACGAATTAAAAAAATGTCTGTGTCTTCAAAGTATTCTTCCAGGAACCAGTAATTACTAGCAGAGTACTATTTTACCCACTAGTTCAAGATATCTAATGGCAATCATTCTTTCCTGATAAACATATGGGTGTTGGCAAACTTAAACGGAACTGTGTGTGTGTGTGTGTGTGTGTGTGTGTGTGTGTGTGTGTGTGTGTGTGTGTGTGTGTGTGTGTCAACATTTTCACTGACATTGCAACCCAAAAAATGATTCCCAGACATGAATCTATAAATATTTCACAATCTTATTACAACCACACAAATGTTCAATCAAGTTGCGATGACTAGTGACTTCAAGTTTCATCCAAAACAAAAAGACTGAAGACTTACCCAGAAGATAAAGTTGAAGAAAAAAAACAGGAACTTCACACATTTCATTGCTCCCTCCATTGTGCTTTTATTTGGATTCTGAAAATAAACAAAACAACACATCAGATGTGTCAACTGCTTCCATGTAATTATACTGTGAGGTCTACAATTAGTTGCACTTTATTTCATTGCATGGACTTTACTTGTGAATTCTGTGTACTAACAAACGACCTAACCAACCTAGTAGTTTATGTTTTGTACTCATAAACAAAAGTCTGTGAGCTCAAATTTTAAAAAAGAGTAAGAGATCCACTATCTGGCTTTAAAGCAAGCCTTAATCCTGAACTGTTTGGACTGGATTTTGTTTCAGTTGTAAGCCACTTTGAATTAACAGCACCTGCTAAATGAATTAACCCAAATCCCACTATGTTACACCCTGCTTAATGAACATCACCCGATCCTCATGAATGATCCCATTTTGCTTTAACCAGAAAAGACCTTTGGAGTATGAATAAAGGGGAAAACCTCTATACTAGTATAACAAAAACCATAACGGGCCTTCAAAGTGGGGCAGGGCATTCGGGTTTAGGGAATGAAGACGCCATATCCACAGTAAACAAATAATAAAACTCTAAACACACCTATGTTTACAACACGCCTAACATACCTGAGCTCACCTAAGTATCTGATGGCAATGGGATTAAAAAAAACAAAGCGCAAGTTTGCTTTTCCGTACGAACGTGTCCTAATAATCGTTTAAAAAAAACAGACAGTAGACAATGTGATATGATGTTGCAATTGTGAACAAAGTGTATGATGAAACATGACAAGTCACATGACCTACTTCCTGTACCTGTTGGTTTGGGATATTCATTGGAAACTGGCATAGAATAAAAGAAAATAGTGGTAAATATTAATATTGTTATAATATTTTGATAGATAATAAACCGATTTATTAAACGGACAAATGTAAGGAGGTAACACTTATCCCATATGATTTTTTTTTTAACCCCTCAAAGTAAAATCCTTGTAGAAAGCTAAACCAATCAAATTAACACCTAAATTCAAGTTTTTTTTTTAAATAAGAATACACCGAATTAACTGTTGAGTGTAAACACGATGAAAAAAACCGCATCAACTCCTGAATCAGTGTACAAACTACAGATCTCAAGGTGACCCGGGAAACAAGTTGACGGCTCTTTAAAACGTTTATTTTCACTAATTTTATGTTGAATTCCCGTAAATTTCCGTGAAAAAAAAAAAGATCACGTTTCAGTGAACACGTGTATTTAACTCTTTCGCCCGTCAAATCCGTTGTATACAGTTGTGTGTTTTCCATATTTGTAACGCTGAACTCAACATATGGTGTCATACGTGTATCATTACCATGATATAAACCATTATCCATATGATTATCCAGCGTTTATACTCCATTCGTGTCACTTTAAAGTCTATAATAACGCTATTAAGGGTTAAAAAAGTAGACTAGTTCCTCCATCTTAGAACAATCTTTGTGTTTTTGTTGTACCTCCGGAAAAGCCCCACCATTCCTCACCAAGACCACAAAACTCGGCTGAAATGTTCTTTAACTTTTATTAACTCTTAAAACTGTTCTTCTTTACGATTTGTTGATTTATAATAGCAAGTGAACGTATTTATTTTTTTTTATGGGAGGGGAAAACACCCTAACGGAGCACATACACAATGTTCCTGTTTACACTGACAACTGCGACTAATTTAATCAACATATAATTTAATTTAACGCCTAAGCAAAATGTTATTTTTCCCCCAGGAGAAAAAAAGAAGAGAAACTCTCCAAGCAGTTAAAAAAAAACAAAAAAAAAAACATACAGAATAGAAATGAGAATAGAAAAGACCTCCTAAGTTTCCTCCTATAAAATATATTTGTATCATTATCCAGGCATAATAATTATAAATATAATTGTAACACATACCTTTTAATCTTCAGAAATGTCCTGAGGAGCAGTTAGCAGTTCAAATGATCCTCTCCTGTTCTGCTTTTAAAATGGTCACTCACTCCACCCTCAACACAATGCATAGTCACTGAGCTTGAAGGCAGGTCTCATGAAGAAACCTCTCTGCAACACACACACACACACACACACACACACACACACACACTGAGAAGGAAGATCTGAAAAACCTTCTAAAGACCAAATTGTGGCCCCTGACTGTATCAAGAAACTCATAAATGCAGTAAAATTTCTAACAATGTTAGTCAAAGGCTATTTTCTGACTGCTGGAGAAATAGAAAAGTGTCATAAAGGTAAATCTTTTCACACAGCCTGTCGTCCGGTACATGTGAAACCTACATTGTTTCTCGCTTCAAATTCTGACATCACACACCAAGAGAAAACTTTCAGCTGTAATGTCTTTTAAAGACTATATCATGGCACCAGTCTGCAGCAAGAAAAGCAAGAAAACACGTGACAGTGTTCCTCAGAGGCTATTCTCTGACTTCTGGAGAACTAAAGACATATTGGTCATAGAGGTAAATACTCTAGTTGTGTGCATGTTGTTGGGGGGGATTTAGTCACGGTTCATCTATTTTCCTTCCACCTGCCTATAAATTGACCCATGATTGGGCATGTGGTTGTGTGTGTGAGACCGTATGATGGACCACCATCCTATCCAGAGATGCATTCCCTCCTCATACACAGTGTTCCAAGAATTTTCTTAGAATATGTTCAGGATAAAGCTTTTAGCATAGAGAAATTAATCAGTGCATTAACCATAAAATTAATTGTAATTGTATAAACTAAACAAAATTACTGATAGAATTTCGATCTGATTGAAGCTAAACCACATCCATCATCTCTTTAAATCAACTAAGTTCATCTACACAAAAGAAGAAGCCCTTAGAAGATGATTCGCTAAAGCTCACAGTAGCGTTACAAAAGAATTTTCTAAACCTTTCACCATAACATCAAGGCCATTTTGAAACCCGTGCATGCTGTCAGTTTAACAAATTCTACACTGACCATTTGGACAATCAATATAACCTCAGCTAATATGGCCATTATAGACTAAGAGACCAGTAAAACTTCCTGTAAGCTAATTGGGCAATCTAATTTCCCATAACTGCTGTCCAAATGCATCTTCCGTCTTACTCAGTCAAACTGTTACGAGGCTACTGAAAGCATTATTACAAGACATTAATAGAGCATTATTTACAAAGCCCTGTGATTCTCCACATATTTCAAAATGTTGTAGATATTTAACCTTAGATCAAGACAACAAAAATTAATTGTATCAACTCATAATTATTCTATTTATATTCTAATTCTTCTTCTTCTTTCGGCTTCCCGCATTAGGGGTCACCACAGCGGATCATCCGTCTCCATACCCCCCTGTCCTCTACATCTGCCTCTTTCACACCAACTACCTGCATGTCTTCCCTCACCACATCCATAAACCTCCTCGTTGGCCTTCCTCTTTTCCTCCTTCCTGGTAGCTCTATCCTCAGCATTCTCCTACTGATATACCCCATGTTATGATATACCCTCCTCTGCACATGTCCAAACCATCTCAATCACACCTCCCTCACCTTGTCTCCAAAACGTCCTACATGGGCTGTCCCTCTAATGAACTCATTTCTAATCTTGTCCATCGTCGTCACTCCCAACGAAAACCTAAACATCTTCAGCTCTGCTATCTCCAGCTCCACCTCCTGTTTTTTACTCAATAACACTGTCTTTAAAACATACAACATCGCAGGTCTCAACACAATCCTATAAAATTTCCCTTTCACTCTCACAGATACCCTTCTATACTAACAGGTTTAAACCTGTTCAAGCATGACAATGCAACGAAGCAAGCACCATGGTTTGATTAGGTTGGAGGAAAAGAATGCTGAAGTGTCCTGCACAGAGCCCTGACCTCGACCCCTACTGAATACCTCTGGGATAAACTCACACTCCAGGCCTTCTTGTGACAAATTTAACAGAATTCCCCATATTAACCAAACAAAATGTAGGATATTATAACAACAAAAACGTTACAAAATCTAGAATGGGATGTTCAAAAGAGTGATGATCAGGTGTCCACAGACTTTTGGCAAAATAGTGTATTAATACAGAACAAGAAAATCTTGTTGAAATTATAGAAATGGAACACCATGGGTTAAGATTCTCTTACTTTTAAGAGTAACAATTAGTCACATTATTTTCAAACAATTAGTAACAATTAAACAATGAATAATTAGTCACAAATAAACAATTTGTAACAATTAGACAGTTAGCCAGTTAGACAAGTAGGCATCAATAACGATTGACCTTGTTTACCTATTTATCAAAATTGAACTGTCCTTCCTAATGAGTAAAAGATCCATCACATTTTTTGAGTTGTATCAGTTAGTTTGAAGAACAGCGTCTATCAAATAAGCAATAAAAGTTGTAAAAAAGCTTTCTATAAAATTACTTGAGTAAGGTACAGTGGTCCCCCGGAACTCGCGGAAGGTCTTAGAACGTGACATCCGCAAAATTTGGATGCACCCCCGCAACCCCTATGGTACCTTAGTGAATTCATCTAGACATTATGTCACTTTATAAAAGTAATAGTGTACAGTATTTGACCAGATACATAGTTTAAAATGTTATTCCTAACATTCCTGAACATTCAGATACCATTCCTGAACAATTTTAAGATAATCCGCAACTTGCTGTTAGTTAGGTTCCTAATGAGAACCCGTGAATTTTCCAAGCCGCAAATTCCCGACCCTAAATTATTGGGGGGTTGACTGGATAACCTTCCTACAAGTGTTCAAATGCACCCTTAGTCTTTAACATTCAACTTTTTTAGTCTGTCCAGTGGCAATTTAAGTTAATTGGTAATTGAACTAAAATGGTGAATTGTAATGGGACATGTTGCATGTGATGGCAACAATGCAGTTTACCCCTTATATACATATCCTGATATGGTACCCCTGTTTTGGCCAGGAAGAGGGGCCAGGAATGTGTTTCATTGGTAAATGGCGGCTACAGGAGAGGTCAAGGTGTGACTTCTGTACATTTAACAATGAAACACCTTCCTGGCACTCATAGGCACCTCAAGATCATACAGGTGACCATTAACTTACCGTCAGATGACCATTTAATTTAGCCTGACATACTCGCCAAACCTTGTAGTATCTCAGGAATCTTTATATTCTCAGAGTCTTAGAGTGGCGTACCGTATAGTTATTCTCACGTACTCTATTTTTAACACTTCCCATATTACACACAATAAATTGTATTGCTTGGTTCTCCTTTTTAATTGTCATTCGCTTTCAAATGTATTTTTCTACTCAAGTCCTCAAGCGGTTTATTTTATTTTATTTTTTACTTTTGGTGTGCTCTATCATGCATCAGGAATGTGCATTTGCATGATTCTTATAATATCCAGAAACAAAAGTAGATAAACACAAATGTAAAATTGTTCATTACAGATCTCATTTACTTCCCTGAAGGACCAAAGTGGAGATTCAAAACCATAATTTTCACCTTATAAGTTCTTGTGAATCCATATTTCATTATAATAAAGTTAGGATTCAAAATTAAGAATATAATGCAATCTATTGAGTATACTGAGATATGGTAGATTATTAGGTAAATAATGCAACATTTAGTCTTATTTGTAGAATAAAAGTAAAAGTAAAATGTGACTTTGTAGGAAAATAACTATTATACCATGGAAGCTAGGACACTTTAAGAGACTATGTAACAGATTATTTATTAATTTATATTTTTTCTAAAGCCATCTGCTCATAGAGAGGGAATAAAACATATAGACCAGGGGTCACCAACCTTTTTAAAACTGAAAGCTACTTCTTGGGTATCGATTAATGTGAAGTGCACCACGTTGGTGACCCCTGATATAGACAAATAGGATGTCAAATAGGAAGTCTATTGTTTTACAGTGCTGGTCTTGGTGCAGTGCAATTTCCATTGTAACATTGAGCGGTAAATCCCCTTTATTATTTATATCCTTGATAGCATTGTTTGCAAACAACTGTATCTCTACATCACACAGAATAACTATCAAGACCCCAGTTCGCTTAATAGCGGTACGCTGCACAAAACATTTTTGTGTCAGTTCAGCCAACCATGCAGTTAGTTTATCCAAACTGTCATCAGTCGCTATCCTCCTTAGTAGCCTTTGACACAGTCACAAGACACTTGTTAATCCTTTTTAGTCTTGGAGATTGTGACACTTGACAATTGTGAAATTGTGCCTGGTAATGCATTGCTTTCTATTTGGAAAGTCATATCAGGTGACATTAAGGGAACCCACATGCTCTTTACTAGTGTTCTACAGGGCTTAGTTCTGGGTCCTGTTCTGTTTAGTTATCATTCTGTCTTGTAAAATAAGACCTATTTAAAATCATGTGTCTGCCAGGTTGGTACCAAAATACCACTAAGCTTCTAGATAACTAGATTTCACTGAAGAAACTACACTAATTAAATGAAATAAATTTGCACAAAACAAATGTGGGAAATCAAACAGAACAGTTTGAGAACTAATTGTGAATCATTCGAATGTGAAAGTGCTCTTGCATAAAGCATTGTTTAAGCCTTGATTCGTTTTGAATATATATATATATATATAGATAGATAGATAGATAGATAGATAGATAGATAGATAGATAGATAGATAGATAGATAGATAGATAGATAGATAGATAGATAGATACTGTGCATGTCATCACAGTTGGAACAGCTATTTTCTTTTTATTATAAGCAAATTTATTTGTATTAATTAACTGTATATATACCTCTAGGAGTGTTCATCGATAATCTAAAATTACATTAGTTACAGTAAGAAGACGTTGGATTGAAGCTAAGCTTCAAGCTTTTAGCTTGCAAGGACACATAGAAATGCTTTATGCAAATGTCTGTTTATTATTAGTGAAACCATACTCAACATAATGCATAAAGACAAAATATTTTGTAAACACTAAACGGAACTTTAGCTGTTTCCACATGGACCGTTTTAATTACCGGATGTGTGCATCATGGCGGACTTTGGTGCTTGATTTGAGGTTCGGCACATCAGTAAAACATATATTTGGTGAGTGAAATGTTTTTACTCTTTTAAATTTTTTAATTATATCTAAGTAAAGAAAGGATGTCGTGAATTAATTTGTTGCTTTGAAGGTTTTAATTTCGCCTAATAAAGATGGTCAAGCAGAAATACGTGCTTCATTAATCGCGCGTTAAAATAAACGCCATTAAAATAAATTAGCATTAACTTAGCATTAAATTAGTATATATAAATAAGAGATGGGAAGTACATAAACTTTGTTACTCTACTTATGTAGATTTTTCTGGTATCAGTACTTTACTTCACTATTAATTTTTACTAATTTTTACACACATTTCTGTAATTTCTACTTCTTACATTTTCAATCCAGGCTTGTAACTTTAGTTTTAATCTATTTGGTGAGATGATCAATATTTCTTCTTCTCATTGAGCTCCATTTTCAGCCCATCAACCGATTTCTTGTCATTGTGAAGCTTTTTCAACCCACAACTAGTGTATTATTTCCTGGCTCTCACACACCACAGACGTAGGCTAGTTTATGAAGCTAACAACGAGCAAGACAGAAGGCAACAAGAAGTCTGGGGTTAACGTGGATGAGACAGAGGAAGTCAATGATGTAAACATGACTAAGAACAGAGACTTTCCTGATCACCTGATCATCATCTTTTTTCTGCTTGTGTTCTATATGGTGGATGTTCAGCCTGGATACATAATTAAATAACAAAATTTGATTTTTTTTTTTGTATTAATATGATGTGAGGTCCAGTAACCAGCGTGACACTAAAACAGGTAGTAGTAATGGCTATTTTTTACTTAAGTACATGTCAGAACCCAAACTTCTTTACTATAACTTAAGTGAAAAAGTAAAGTCAGTACTTCAACTTTTACCAGAGTCTTTTAAAACATAATTATCTGTACTTCTACTTGAGTGAAGGATGTGTGTACTTTTGCTATCTCCTGGACCTGAACCCAATCGAGATGGTTTAGGGGTGAGCTGGACCGCAGAGTGAAGGCAAAAGGGCCAACAAGTGCCAAGCATCTCTCGGGGAACTCCTTCAAGACTGTTGGAAGACCATTTCAGGTGACTACCTCTTGAAGCTCATCAAGAGAATGCCAAGTGTGTGCAAAGCAGTAATCAAAGCAAAAGGTGGCTACTTTGAAGAACCTAGAATATGACATTTTTCAGTTGTTTCACACTTTTTTGTTATGTATATAATTCCATATATAATTCCACATGTTAATTCATAGTTTTGATGCCTTCAGTGTGAATCTACAATTTTCATAGTCATGAAAATAAAGAAAACTCTTTGAATGAGAAGGTGTGTCCAAACTTTTGATCTGTACTGTATATATATATATATATATATATATATATATATATATATATATATATAAAAGTTAAACGAAATAAACACACACATTAAATGTAAAACAAAAAAATGTTTCAATTCTTTATATAGCAGAATTAACCAACATGGCTTTATAATATTACAAGTACAGTGACAGAGTTTACTTTACTGTAAATTTACTTTACACCCCAACATTCTGGAGCAAATCATTCTGTCTACATAAGTGCTTTAAGAAGATTTCTTCGTGAGGTCGACTTCATTTACACGAGTTTGTGTCTAAGTGTAGAGGTATACAGTACTGTGCACAGGTCTCAGGCATATGCAAAAGAAATGTTACAGTGTAATCACAACATTTTCCCAGAACTTTAACAAAACGTATGATAGTCTTCATATAAGATATGCTATAAAGAATAGGACAAAATACACAAGAGGTCAATATGTGGTGGTACAACCATTTGAAAACATCAGCAGTGTGAGGTGAGCTCGGGTTACATTTCAAGAAATCACTTCATGTTAAATACTATAGTATTAGAAAATGTAAGTATGCAGGAAAAAGTATTTTTTTTTAATTTAGTAAGAAAAAGAAAGATCCAGATTTATTATAAATGGTAGAGGCAGCCCTGGATCACTCTAATGAAGCTTACAGCATTGAACAGATATTTGTTTTGCAGTCTCAATCTTAAATCTAAGCATCTAGATTTATCTTCTAGGGACTGCTTCAACAAACCACAAAGTGCACTTCGATAAAGCATTTAGTTTGAGTCTGAACGTTGGTGGATGAACAAACGACCTACAAGTCTTTGAATACATACATTTTGCTATTTGAATGACATTTAGCTTATTTAGCTTAAGCTCTAAAATGCTCCATCCTTCATAAACTTCTAATTGGCAGTGGAAGTATGTAAGATCTGCAGTTATGATTAAAATTCAGTACAAATCACAGTCTACTTGCTTCACAAATGCATTTGTGTTTGATTATTAGGGCAGACGAGAAGCTCCTGGCGGATTGTTTCGATTATTAGGATAGACGCAAAGCTACAAAATGATCTGATATTTAGCCATGACGTGGTTTTTACTGCTTCATTGAAATGTTTATTTCAGAAACACTTCACTTCACGTGTAAAAATGACGTGCTTTAGATAGGTCACATTTTAAGTTATTTTAAGCAGATTGGCAGATATGAACTGGACTTTACTGATCTCTACGTTTTTGAGGTATACCATAAATTTGGCTTGTTTTCAAGGGGTCCTGGCTGCTCTGAATAGTATATAATGGACTATGAATGTTCATAAGCATGAAACAAAAAGGGCAAAACTACAAACCACAACATTGCATGTACACAAAATAAGTAAATGGTGTAATCATCTCCATTACATATTGTGAGAACAGTCATTTACTCAACACTGTGATGAAGGCTGCATTGTACGATCCCAGTACTGGCCGGGCAACGTGCATGACAACAGCAGAAATAAAGCAAAGTCTCTTCAAAGCTGCGTTCTTTGGTGTGTATCACCACCGTCCTAGTACAGCGAGGAGTCTTAAATCTGCATGGAGAAAATTCAGGAAGGAATAAAGCAAAAATTAATGAATGCATGAGCTTTTCACTATAATACTGATGTTTTTTTCCTACACATTTCCACTTCTTAATACAAATTCTCTTACAGTATTTCTCAGTTGCGTTGGAGCCTTTATCGAATCATCCTTAATATTCAAAGCAGCACAACACAGATTTCTTGCAAACATCTGTACTTTTCTCAAAATCCTTAGTTCATCTCTCATGTCATTGGTGTCAGAATAACGAGTCCTTGTGTCATTGCTGATATAAACTAAGGTTTGGAATAGAATAATTGCACAAGGCTGAATTTCTTCTGTTTGGCATCTATGAATCTCGGAATGCTCTGTCTCTGTTACGCTCGCCATCATTAGTAACATTCAAGATTCATCTCCACGATTGATCGATTCAAGACACAACTGATAATGTTTCCTACTTCTTCTTCTTTCGGCTTCTCCCATTAGGGGGCGCCACAGCGGATCATCCGTCTCCATACACCCCCCTGTCCTCTACATCTGCCTCTTTCAAACCAATTACCTGCATGTCTTCCCTCACCACATTATCAGTTGTTAATGTTCATGTTGATCAAAATATATGATACTGGTTTCACCTGAAAAGTTTTAACCCCCAAAAGCATCAGTTCATTGTATGTCATCATCTGTCATCTAACATTTATATTAAACTTTTTTTTTCTTGTAAATGTGTTGAAGTGATGAATTGTGCAGATGAATCTTGAACGTCACTAATGAAGGCGAGTGAACGGCATCAGATCAACCGATAATCAACAAGTTCTCTAAAACAGGTCAAAGGTGATTCTTGTGAACCTTCAGTTGAAGAGTGAATACAGACAGAGCAAAACACAAAATTCTGAAAATTGAAGAACAACTAAGAAACAAACGAACACTTACAGTACAGTAAAAGTGTGAATCCTGTCCGGTCTCTTACAATCAATATAAATCAAATATACAATCAAATTAATAAATTTGTGCTGCTGAAATTCATAAATGCCAAACAGAAGGAAGTCACATTTTCTGCATTTTTAATCATTATAACCCAAACCATATTTATATCAAGAAATACTGAAACTGTGCATCATACTGACAACACGAATAAACATTTTGATGATCTTGTTTGTGAACAATCACAAAAAAGGGACTTTTCGTTCTGATGGGAATGAGATGTTTATTGACACAAATACTTACTATTGAGAGATGAACGAAGAATTTTGAGAAAAGTACAGGCTTTTACAAGAAATCCAATGTTTTGTGCTGTTTGTACAAATTGTTTTGAGAAATGCACTTACTGGTTTATAACCATGAAGGATGATTAGAGAAACGCTCCAAAACACCTGAGAAAAACTGTAAGCTTGACAGATTACGACAACTGGTTTAACCATCGATATGACATAAACAATTGACAATGTAGGAAACAGCAGACACTTGTACACAATCAATTGAAGGAATGAACCAAAGCATTAACAATTTGTTCAAAGCAACAAAAAATTTGCCTGCATGATGAGCACAAGCGACTACATGATGCGCAGGTCGTAAAAACAAGTAGTTTTAAGAATTTCATTTTTTATCTGAGAAATGATACAAAGCAACTGAGAAAAACTGTAAATTGTTCAACAGAATGTCATGTGATACGAAGGAAAGCACATAAGGGCGGAATATACTCGAGTAAAAACAATAAACACTAAACAATGTGACAAAGAAACAAATAACATAAACCTGAACCATGGAACAAGACTCACAACAATGACTCTATACTTAATATATCTTATTAAATAACCTAATAAATGTTCTTGTGGGTTCAATAAACTATTCTGATTGTAATTCTGACCAAGCTTGGGGAAGGTGTGGTGCTAGGCCAGACTTAAATACATGTGCTCATTATGGTGACAAAGACATTTACATGCAGGGGCTTATGGGTAATGGAGTTCATGGCTGTAATCCTGGACAGTTTCTGAGTGCAGTAAAGTCACACTACTGTAAAAGTCGCACTTGAATGTCCACGTGCATGTCCCTCAAACGTACATTTAAAAATACGAAAATGGTGTAAATAGTGTAGTTAAATATTAGCGCCACCTAATGGTCTAGAATGCTCACAGAAATCACAGTAAGCTCAAGCACCAAATGCTGATAGAAATGTTGAAAGTCATATAAATAAATATTTCTAAGATTCTCTGCAGTTGTTCCTAGAAGTATAAATGATAATAGAAATATTTGTATTTTTATAAAAGGATTAACCATTTAATGGAAGGTGCTTATTAACCCTATAGTTTTAGTTTAATTTTGCTACCAAAATAAGTGATAAAAGGACTCAATTGTTGCCTCAGTGAAAACCAAAAACCAAACCGATGCCAAACCGATCATGCTTAATATGTTAAAGGCACACTCTGTTGTACCTCAGGACACAATAACATCCATACCAACTTTGCCAAAACTTTCTGTGGAACATCTCAGATCCAGGATGTAAAATCTGCCACACTAACTCTGTAGACTCTTTAATAAAAGTTTCCTCATGTCTTTAAAAAAAAAATGGTTCTAAAAATAAAATTTGCCTTTTGGGATTTTTCCAAATTAGGATTACATCTTTAACATCTCTTACAACAATCTCCTTAGTTTTTTCTCTTCGAATGTCCCTTTGTTTACATGGGGTAGCAGGAATGCAGGACCTTAAAAGGCTATGGGAGAGGGAGCTTTGAATAAATGTAACAGAGGAGGAAAGTGTGAGGAAAATATGACGGAAGCCTGAGAGGTGGTAGCTTAGTGGTTAAGATGTTGGATATATAAATGACTGTCGTTCTGGATAAAAGCGTCTGCCAAATGCCATAAATGTAAATGTAAGATGTTATATGTAAAACTACTAGAGCTATTAAGCTACAATACACTGATCAGTAGCATTAGCATGCGCTAAAAGTAAGGCTAAGATTTGTAGCATGTTAATCATTCGACTGAAACTTTTTATCGTACCCGAACATCTTATCTTTATTAGTATCCCTTTCAGTGATATTTTTTGAATGACAAAACAGTTCTGACACATCGAACTTTAACAGCAACTTCTTCAGCATTTTGAGCTACAGGAGCTCGTCTGTTGGATCGGACCAAGCGGAACCTCAGCCGCCCGTAACCCTGTCACTGGTTCACCACTGTTCCTTCCTTGGAGCACTTTTGATTGATACTGACCAGGAACATCTCACAAGAGCTGCAGTTTTGGAGATGTTCTGACCCAATTGTCTAGACATCACAATTTGGCCCTTGTCAAACTTGCTCAAATCCTTTCGCTTGATCATTTTTCCTGCTTCTAACACGTCAATTTTGAAGGCAAAATGTTAACTTGCTGCGTAATGTATCCCACATACTAACAGGTGCCATGATGAAGAGATAATCAGTGGTCATAATGTTATAAAATTCGGCCTGTACAAGGTCTATTCATTGTTTTGTTTTTTTACATTCACAGTTATGGCATTTGGCTGACATTATGCAAATTTGGTATTGGCATTTGACAGACTATATGCAGACTTTGGCATTGGCATAGATTAACTTTTACATTTATGGCATTTTCCTCTCTCCTATATTTCCAACTGTATTGTTCTCTGGTTAATATGTTACTAAAAAGTTAATTAAAAAAATCTAAAAGTTAAAAAGTTAATTAAAAGTTAATTAAAAAAATATATAATATAGTGACACAACTTCTTACATATTCCGAAATCTCTTAAAACTTTAAAAAGAAATTAAAATACAGGCAGGGTTTGAAAAAAAAAAGCTTTCTAAAATAAAGGTTCATAACGAAAACTAACCTTCATATGTATTGGATTTAATGGGATACATTTTCACCGTTTACTCTGCAGTTACAAAATACATACGATTTTTCTGAAATTCACCTCACCTCAAAGCCTTTGCGGATTCCATACATCAACGTACAGGCAAGCACGATACCCAAGATCTAAAGCAAACACAAAAGAGAACAAAAGAGAGGTGAGAAGAGGAAGTGGAATTTTGTAGGCTTGGATGGCAGTGAAAAAGAAAACTGTTACCTCTATGAAGCCAATGACAAGAACTACAACTCCAACCCAGAGCATGACTCCCTTGAGCACATCCTGCAGAACAGTCCCACAACCCTACAGCACAACAAGCCAGGATTAACATTATTGCCTTTTACAAAGTAAAATAACCAAAAAATATTGGTTCAGAAGTAGAGGGTTCACCTCGGTGTAGATTTTGTTGCTGTCCTTCATGGCTCTGGCTCCACAGTTCAGCGTGACGTTCTTGCAGCAGGAGTCGGGGACAGATATATTGTCAGGCTGAAAGTCCACCCAGTCAGAAGCGTTTTTTACTCCACAGCATTGCATCTACACTTGCACACAAAAAAACGGCATGATGTTTTTAGCCAATTCATCGACTCGATTGAATTAAACTTTATTGTCATTGTGCAAAGTACATGTACAGCGCCATTAGCCATTAGCATCTAAGCAGCAGTGCATAATGGCCTATTTACAATAAATTGCAGTATGTTAAATGAGGATTATAGAAGTTATTATAAAAGTTATTATATAAGTTATAAATTATATAAGAATACAGGGAGAAACAGGCAACAGGAAACTATGGAACTAGGAGTTGGCGATCCTGGGGCGTCAGCAATTGTTTGCACCCAGTGCAGATCTTATTCAGAACCCCTTGACACTCGTTATAATGCACTGGCTTATAACTAGTGTCAAGGGGTGCGTCGAACTTTCGTTTTTTGCAGTCGTGAAACGGAGTGGCGAGGGCTCCTCACGATTGCAGCTCGAACAGCCTCTATATTCAATGGTGTGTAGACTATTCGAAACACCACCTGGACTTTTTTAAGGCTGATCTAATTTTTTCTAAATTAGCAGATGGGAAGCAATCATGGCGTCCTTACTGGCAATGACGCAGAAATTCCCTTTACGCAGCACTCACACTTATCACCATTCTTATTAAAGGTTTTTCAGTGAACGCTCATTGTGCACCACTCCACTGCTCTATTATAACTAAGGGCGAGGGGGTCAAATGAGGGCGCTCTGGTTCCAAACAACTGTCAGCATTCCATGGTCGCCTTGTGTTATTTAGGAAAACTTACATAGCAACCTGATTTTTTCAATAAAAGCATTTTTTTACACCAAATTACATTTTTCATTAACATTTCATGGTACCATACAGTTCTGTTGGTGTTCTTTAAAAACCCTTTATGATCCTCTTGTTTAGCAGTTTTAAGATGGACACCAGTTTTGCCCACTCACCTTTTGAGTAATGCAATAAAAACTGTTGAGCCTAGCTAAAGTAAGTGAGACCCGCCATATATTAGATGTTCATATGGGTAAATTCCTGCATGAGCTGTGAATGTGCTCTTGGGTAAATTTTAGTAGGTTGCTTACTTCTTGGAAGATTCATCACAAGATTCGGTTGAGGTTTATTTTCCCAGTTTATTTTTCAAACTGATATGTATTTCTGATTACAGTCCTTCTATTTTTATGGATGCCAGCATAGTGGGCTTTCACGCATACAGTTCAGTCCGAAACAGAGGGCAGTTCATATCAGAAATTGGCAACGTGAAAGTTATCTTACAGACCACGGTGCTGAAACTGAGACTACCTCGAGCAAGCTGTCTTGAGTTTGGTTGCAGTGGAAAGGTACCATGAATCCCGTTGTGTCATGTTCTGTTTTCCATGCGAGTGTTTATGATGAGTAAGTGACGAATGCAAAGGTTCAACAGACCATTGTCGCATAGACCATAGGCACCATTGTTTAGTCTTTTTAAATGATTTCACATTGTTGGAAAAATTCCTGTCAATTACTGCTAATCCATTTAGTAAATGAAATGATCCGTTCAAAATTGCATTTCTGCATAGGTTGAAATTTAAGAAATATACAAAAAATGTTTTAAAAAAAATCATAAAGGGGCAAAATGTTTGTCCTGCCACTGTTTTTGAACGAGTGCATTCATTTTATCATGAAATTTGCCTTGCTGTTGGAACTATTTTTAAAGCTGCTGCAATAGAAAATGAATCAAACCTCTTGGTTCAGATTGTCCATGCTTTCCTTTAACTTTGGGTCTGTTTTGTACTCCTTTATCATTGACTTCATGGCTTCGTCCATTACCATGGTCACCTGTAAGAAGAAAAAAATGGGATTGTCTGGATTGTGTTTGTAGTTTGGAAAAATTCTAAAAAACAGTTTTTTGGTAAAATATGACACATCATAGGATTAAATTGTTAAAAATCTCACCGTGTTAGTTAAGACATATCCACCGATGACTAGCAAAATTTCAGCGATCAAGATAAGGGAAAGCAGGACAACAAACTGGAGAAGAAACAAGAAGTAATCATTTTTCAAATGCTGTTGTGTAGACATGCATTACAATGTGCAGCTGCTTTATTTAAAAACTTATAACAGGATCCATTCATACTGAAGCAATAAACCTAGTCAAGCATCTGGCTGGACCTAAAGAGTGTACCATGAAGCAAAACCATGAGACACTGTATGGGATTGACTCGGGTTATCCTTAGCACATAGAAGGCTTTCTTTTTAAAGCTTGAGTCTTAAAAAACATCCCTGTCAGCTCATTGTGAAAGAATCTCTATAGCTCGCTATGTGGGACTGCTCTTTAATTCGTAATACAATTTATAACAATTTGTATACATTTTATTAAACTGAATAAAAAATACAGTGGTCATTATTCTGTCTATAAGGATTTCCCAAAGTATCCCCACAAGAACTGCAGTTCTGGAGATGCTCTGACCCAGTCGTCTAGCCATCACAACTCAGTCCTTGCTAAACTCAATCAAATCCTTACGCTTGCCCATTTTTCCTTTAACGACAAAATGTTCACTTGTTGCCTAATAAATCCCACCCACTAACAGGTGCCATGATGAAAAGATAATCAGTGTTAGTTACTCACCAGTCATAATGTTATAATGCCATATTGTTATGTCTGTAAATATCAGTTCACTCCATTCTGGTCAAGAATGTCTAGAATTTTTCCCCCTACAATATATTAACCACTGTAAATATTACATTTGTGCTTCTTGCCTTACCGTAGTGACCATGCAGTAGTTCTCTTTCCATGCTCCACAGCACCCAAAGAACGCGACTAAGAAGATGATGACACCGATCACGATAATCACAGCGGAGGTGCCCTTGCTAGCAGTCTGTTCCACCTCAGGGAGGCTCTTCAGGGTCGACCCTACTAAAACTCCAACCACGATGACAGCCAGGCCACTAAGCTAGACAGACAGCAACAATGAACAAAATATTTAAAATAAATGCATCGCCTCTATTATCAATTACACTTACAGAAGAACAGTTACACAAACAGCAGCCTGGCTGGTTTGTTTAAGACACATTATTTACATATTTCGCTTGCTAGCTCACTAATATGCCTATTAATGCAGCTCTGCATATAGCTCTCTTACAATCTAAACAGCTTCTGAAACATTATTATATCGTCTCTTTCGGGGCACACCTCAGCTTTGATGTTTTAACTGTAACGCACAATGTATGACTCGTACCCCTTAAATTTCTGTCCAGTATAAACATTTCAATGACATACTGAATGTCTAGTCACTGGAGACTGGACCAATGTTTAGGATCATTTAGCCTCTGGAACGTTTCCAAGTTATAAGGATCTTTTACAGATACACCATTAGATAGTGTTAGCTTGGCCAAATGGCACTGCCGGCATATCACGGCTAATTCAGAGCAGTCATAATAATGATAATAAAATGTAGATGTAGTTAACATCAATCTAATTCTTCCTAAATAAAATTTAGGAAAATTTAGAATTTAAATCAAATAACTCATCTGCAAGAGTAACAAACGAGCAGCTGGAACTTCAACATGATGGACTATAAAAAGATCTTTTACCAAAGAAGATTCGAATTCAAATGTTAAATCTGTCTGTATTTGTTTTGCAAAACCAAGTGCAGAGAAGCTCCATTACCTCACAAAAAAAGGGGACTTTCCTAGACGTCTATCTCTGTTAAATCATTTCTTTCGCTTCAGAAATCCATTTGCTCCATGGTTGTAATTCAGTTACAAAGCAAAATAATTCCTAATTACCCAGCAAGCTATTTCACGTCCCTTATAATGCCATTAGCTAGTGAGCATATGCAATTAGAATGAGTTTCCTCATTATCCAGCCCAAGACATCTCGCTACAGAGCATGCTGTGTCATCCCTGTAAGATGCAAACAGAATATTTACAAAGACTATATTCTAGGTTAAAGCAGGCAGCAGATCGGACAAAGAATCAAGCTGCTGGAATCGAGCCCCTTCTACTTTTTGCACAGCTTCCTGAATAACCCAGGAGCTTTCTCTTTTTCCAGGCCTTCTGCCAGACCCAGAACCTCTGATTAATAGCTGCAGAAGAATATCGATCCTGACGTATAAGTCACATGATTTCTGATAAAACCTCGTTACGAGGTGACATTACAGTATCACTCACTCACAATCAGGAGTGCTTCAGAAATTTTTATATGACTGTTTATAAGCTGTATTTCAAATCAGACAAAACATTTTGCTACTAGTCAAAAAAATGGAGTTGAAAAGCGAAATGTTCGCTGTTCAAAACATGATTCAAAAACAGCACTACTCAATCTTGGTTTCATTTCTGACACGTCCCTTTAAAATAGTAAGCGAGCATGCAGATATCGTATGTTGTGTCTAAAAATAGCTGGAAGGCTAAGGATTCACTGCCAAATATAGCTTAGAACTGATTATAGTGTACTTTCTGTTGTGTGGAGCGATCCATACCTTTAAAAAGCACACCTAACATCAGATGCATTTAACGTGTAATTCAATTCAGCTTTATTTGTATAGAGCTTTTTATAATCGACATTGTCCCAAAGCAGCTTTGCAGAAATGAGTAGATTAGAAAGTTACATTTCAAATTCATGAATTAGTCCATAAAGATTATCCCCGGGTGTGAAAGTCGTTGCTGACCCTGGCAAGGAAAAGCTTTCGGAGAAACCTTGAGAGGAACCAGAATCAAAAGAAGTTCCTAAACTGTGGATTCATGGGTCCCCTTTAAAATTTTATCCCTTATCAGCGAATACAAAGCCCAGTCTCACGGCAGTCACTTATATAGATATAGAAATATATATACTTTCCATGTAATGTATTTCAATAGGAAGTATTTTTTCTTTCCGCCACTGGGTGCGCGCATTGTTTTTCTTTCTCATTTGCAATCTTCAAGCACCATTACTTAACATTTTATCAGTTAAAATCTTACATTTTGTCAGAATTCAGTAAATAACTTCTACTCGTTAATTAAGGAGACTGCGTTAATTAGACACGAACACATTTATTACAGTATAACCGCAACCCAAACACATTTCTGTCAGCATTACCCATGATACCAAGATGACATGGAGACGGAGCCGGACAGAGCCAGTCGTGCTGAGTGACACGAATAAAGAGAGAAATTCGTGTCCATGTAAACGAATCAATAGATTAATTAATAATGACTGTATCACAACATGCTATGAAACTGTGTTGGAATACAATATAACACATTGTTCTTAGAGCTACTGACAATCAGCAGTTTGTTTTTTCTCTTATACTAACAGAGAAGCCATGGCAACTTCCTGGAACAGATGGAACAAACTTTAGACTGGTCCTAAGACCAATTCACACAACTTCCAGATGTAATAACAGCATTAACAATAGGACATTACCAGGCAAACTGTACGTTTGCAACGTGTTTGCAATGACCTATTAGCAACACCCTCCAGGGTAACATCTAAATAATGTACAACACTGATTCAGAAAATACATCTTAATAACCTAATTGAAATTAATTTTTATTCATTTCTGGTCAGCAAATACTATAAACACATTGTTCTTTGGGCTACTGACAATCAGCAGTTTGTTTTTTCTCTTAAACCTGCCAGAGGAAGCTATTTGGCGTTGTTTAACCACTGTACTTACTTCATAACCTCTAGAATCGAATCATGTAATAACAGCATTAACAGTAGGACAATTAACAGGCAAACTTTTAACTTGTGTTTGTATTGACCTACTCGCAACACCCTCCAGGATAACATTTAAATAAAGTACAATACAAAATATGTCTCATTATCCTAATTCAGATTATATTCCTTCTAGAGCAAGTTACATATGTCTGTGATACTGAATTTGGAGTGTTATTACAAGGATGATTAACCACTGTTTTATTTCAGCTGTCTGGCTTTAAAAAATATTACAGGAAGTTCACCGAGAATCCCAGATAGTGATCACTTGAAGGTGTCTAATTTCTCAGCAGTTGCAAGCAATAAAACGGTTTAAAGTGGTTGCCAAGTCTATAGGAATATTTCCCTTTTTTTCCACTGGAAAGTCAGAGAAAAAAAGCAAATCAGGCAGATATTAGAACAAACATAAGAAATGCAACTAATGATGCTGCGATGTCTAATTCCCAGTGATGCTACAATGACATTATAATGACATGAAGACTTACCCAGAAGAAAAAGTTGAAGATAAAAATCAGAATTTTATGCACTTCATTCCTCCCTCGACAGCCATAATGTGTTGAATTTAGATTCTAAAAAGAGGCAAGAAAGTTACATCAGAAATGTAAAAGATTTTGTCCATAGTTGTGCTGTGATTTTCAGTGATGTCTGGATGTTTAGTTCCATTACCAAGGTAGATGATTTGTCATAAACAACCTCATTAAAGACAGGGCAGTGGCTGTTTTTTTCAGTGCTTTCGTGTCTGTGAGAAGTAAAGGGGTGGCGTTTGGAGGTATTTGCAATTTGTTTTTAAAAATAGTCCACAAAATAGTTCCATAGGGAGGCCAGGTTACCACTGAGAGCAAAGGCCTAATGGGAAAACTTCAAGGCACGACTTTTTGGGGAGTAAAGTAGAGTAGGCCTGAACACTACCTTTTTTGTTCAGACTACAGTAACCATTTTGTTTTAGACAGATATGTAAATATTTGTAAAGTAAGTGAGAAAGAAATTAAGAGTGTGTTGTTATAGGACAATAAATTGGTGCTGTAAAACAGGCGATACACTGCAGAGGAATCTTGTTTATTATTAAAGCTTGTGGCACCATATATATATTAATCTATATATATATACAGTGCATCCAGAAGTGTGGAGATGTTTAGGAGAGATGGAGTTTTTAACCAGATTTTTTAACAAGATTCTGGAAGGTGATAGAATGCCTGATGCTTGGTACGGATCTTTAAAAATAAGGGCGATGTGCAGACCTGCAGTAACTACAGGGGAATTAAGTTGATCAGTCACACCATGAAGTTATGGGAAAGAGTAGTGGAATCCAGGCGGAGAGAAGAGGTGATCATCTGTGAGCAACAGTATGGTTTCATGCCGAGGAAGAGCATTATGTGCTTTGAGAATGTTGAAGGAGAAGTATAGAGAAGGTCAGAAGGAGCTGCATTGTGTGTTTGTGGATTTAGAGAAAGTGTTTGGCAGGGTGGAGAGAGAGAGGAGTTGTGGTATTGTATGAGGAAGTCAGGTGTGTCAGAGAAGTATGTGAAGGTGGTGCAGGACATGTAAGAGGACAGTGTGACAGCAGTGAAGTGTGCAGTAGGAATGACAGACTGGTTCAAGGTGGAGGTGGAACTGCATCAAGGATCGGCACTGAGCCCTTTTCTGTTTGCATTGGTGATGGACAGGTTGAGTGACGAGGTCAGTCTCTGTGGACTATGATGTTTGTGGATGATATTGTGATTTGTGGTAAAAGTGGGGAGTAGGTTGAAAAGAGCCTGGAGAGGAGGAGGTACATGCTGGAGAGAAGGGGAATGAAAGTCAGTTGGAGTAAGACAGAATACATGTGTGTGAATAAGAGGGAGGGGAGGGGAGTGGAGTGGTGCGGTTTAAGGGAGAAAAGGTGGAGAAGGTGGATATAGAAGTGAAAGGGAAAGTTTATAGGACTTTGGTGGGACCTGCGATGTTGTATGGTTTAGAGACAGTGGCACTGAGTAAGACAGGAGGTGGAGCTGGAGGTAGCAGAGCTGAAGATGAATGAGGTTTTCATTGGGAGTGACAACGGTGGACAGGATTAGAAATGAGTTTATTAGAAGGACAGCGCATGTAGGACGTGTTGGAGACATAGAAAGAAAGGCCTGATTGAGATGGTTTGGACATGTGTAGAGGAGGGACCTGGTGTATATCGGTAGAAGAATGCTGAGGATGGAGCCAACAGGATGGAGGAAAAGAGGAAGACCAAGGAGGAGGTTAATGGATGTGATGAGGGAAGACATGCAGGTCGTTTGGGTGAAAGGAGCAGATGTAGAAGACAGGGGGGTATGGAGACAGATGATCCACTGTGGCGACCACTAATGGGAGCAGCCAAAAGAAGAAAAAGTATGCATCCAGAGAGTATTCACAGCGCTTTACTTTTTCCACATTTTGTTATGTTACAACTTTATTCCAAAAAGGATAAAAATAAGTATTTTCCTCAAAATTCCACATACAAAAACCCATAATAACAAGTAAAAGAAGTTTGTTAAAAAAAATTAAAAATAAATCACATGTACATAAGTATTCACAGCCTTTGTCATGATATTTAAAATTGTGCTCAGGTGCATCCTGTTTCCACTGAACATCCTTGAGATGTTTCTACAACTCCACCTGTATTAAATTTAGTTGATTGGACATGATTTTGAAAGGCACACACTTTTCTATATAAGGTCCCACATGTGTGGGCTAAATGGCTATGGGACGACTTTGTGATATCCTTAAGTGGCCCAGCCAGAGCCCAGATTTGAATCCGATTAAACATCTCTGGAGAGATCTGAAAATGGCTGTGCACTGATGCTCTTCATCCAACATGATAGAGCTTGAGAGGTTCTACAAAGAAGAATGGGAGAAACTGCCCAAAAATATGTGTCAAGCTTGTAGCATCAAACTTAAAAAGACTTCAACTTAAAAAGGCTGTAATTGGTGCCAAAGCAGCTTCAACGAAGTATTAAGCAAAGTCTGTGAATATTTATGTACATGTTATTTTTTTATTTTTAATACATTTGCAAAGACTTCGACCAAACCTTTTTCACATTGTCATTGTAGGGTATTGATTGTAGAATTTTGAGGAAAATATTTATTTAATTCATTTTGTAATAAGGCTGTAACATCAGTCTGTAAAGTCAGTCTGTGTATTAGGCATTAATATAACATTTTTTGTGGTTTCAAACACAGTGCTGGTCAACTAATGTGTGGTCATGAATGTACTCATAAGTTGTGTCTCATTTAAAAACTTTGACCTTATGTCCAACATGACTTACCATGTTTGCTAAAAATACTTGCTAATTACTTGCTAATAACTCCACAGGACACACAAGACCTTTGAAGCATGAACGTTTTTTTTTTTCTTTTTTTTAAATCCATGTTTGATATTTCTAATATTAATTTAAAATAATAAATTAAGCGGTTATTATAAAAGTAAGTTTCAGCTCACCAATTTGATTAACTTTATTAAACAAGCTTTTAGTATAACCACACTAGGACAATCTCAGTGACCGATCGGACATGGTGTCCGACATGCTTATTTATTTTATAGTGTAAAACCTAAAGCTTACTCCCAATCATGCTGTTATTATGCCATATGTGTTGTTAGCCGAGATACTTTCTACTACAGTTGGAACAAACGTCAGAAGAAAAACATCTTGAGATTAAATGAGAAAGAAACCTTGAGAGGAACCATAATCAAAAGAAGTGCTATGGAATGCATGGGTCCCTTCTGGTCCATTTTAAAACAATGGACAGGCAAACTTTCCAATTGTGTTTGTAATGACCTATTGGCAACCCTCTCCAGGCTAACATCTAAATAAAGTACAACACTGATAAAGTACAACGGAATCGGTTCAACTGAATCGGTTCAACTGAATCAAATAAATGAATCGGTTCAACTTATCTTACGTTGAATAAATAACAAAATTGTTTGTATAAATGACGACGACCGCCATTATATAGGTTTATTCCCAAATCCTTAAGTTTACTTCCGATACATTTGAGTGCAATTGATGAAAAACGAGATTTTCAGGGAGCATGTGTATTCAACTCAGGCATTCAATTCACACACATGGATCATTGTTTACATTGCTTTCAATGCTTTTATAGTTCTAAGGACAGATACAAGTCCACCAGCCTCTCCCTGCACTGACTTTACATGTTTTATAGGCGTTATCTCATGCATTTTAATGTTATTAATTATATAAAGGGTTAAAAAGGGAGTAGCTCCTCCATTACACACCAGCCCTCGTGGTTTGGTCAGGAATCAAGAATACTGGAGCACAAAAATCATCTGAGCTCCAGTTTCAAATTCATGCCAGTTTATGTTATACATAGTGGAGCTATTTTTGTTTTATTTTTATTATTAGAAAAAAAAAAGTATCCTACTGACTGCTGGGTGCAGCACAAACAACACAAGGTTCCTATTCATAAGCAAAATACCGCAATTCAGCAAACAGCAGTCTTTCCAGAACTCAATGTAATAAAAAACTAAACAAACAAAAAAACACAACACCAAAATAACATTTAATTCTGCATGGAAAAACAATATCTAACACACAAAAAAAGCACACACAGAAAAACACCTGAACTATAACAATTAATGTGTATACCTAATATAATAGATAATAATCACAATCCTTACAGACAAGACTGCAAATACTTACCTTGAGCTTTAGAAACGGACTGAGAAGCAGCAAAGAGTTAATAGAAATGAGGGTTTGCTTCTTTGCCCTGCTTTTAAAGGGGAATGGTCACTCACTCCACCCTCATCCTACAGAAATACTGCTCATGTCATGAATTACTGGTTGCTTATCAGCATGCATTTAAGGAGGGAAGGAACAAATACACAGAAAGATTTCATAGAAAGATCATGGCAAAAGTAGGATTTTTATTTTGTATGAAAACGTGTGCAAGTGGTGCTTTTGGGTGTGCAACATATGAGGACCCTGACATGCAGTTGCACATGCCGGACAGTAGGGGGCGCTTGTAGCGTTTGTTTTGGACTAGCTAATAGGTGCTGAATTTCCAAGTGTTTCTGTTTGCCTGTTTACTGTCAACTAGACTAGAGATGGAAAAGTAATAAAATATTCAACACAAGTAAAATTAAAAAGTATCTCATATCAAATTTATTAGTACTTTTTATTGACAGCGGAGGGTGGGGTGGAATCTGGCGCCCCCGGTTTATCACGGAATTGCGTTTGCCACAAAACGTATTTGTTTCACAGGTTTTCCCAGTCTTTTGCGGATTTTAGACCAAAAAAAACTTAAAGGAAATTGTTTTAATGGAGTTTTATGTTGAAATAATGACATTTTTTAATAAAAATATAATTCCTGTATTCTTGCAAATGTTTTCTGTGTGTGTTTAAAGTGTGTGGGAGGATGATTTACGGCTTAAACAATTGAAAAAAAGCATTTTTGGGGTGGCCTTCGTTTATCGCGGTTTTTCATTTATCCGCGGTACTTTTTCAGAGAATATTTTCAAAAGCAGGACAGTTTAAAAAACATTGCAGATTGTCCATTGCAGATTATTTTATATTAATAATCATGGCTTGTAAAAACTATTTAAGATCAAATCACAAATGAAGAAGTATTGCTATCAGTATCGATATTGATGATACTGGACTTGGAAATACTTGGAATCTGATCGAAAAGAAATTGGTATTGTTTGTCCGGAGTTGCCAGTTACGGTACTATAAAGCTGCTAAAAGGTGTTGACAGCAAATCAGGAGATGGATCAGGAGATGGATCAAGTGCACTCATATAGACTTCATGCCTATTGGTAGTCACTGCACTAGTTTGCTCCATATTTGCATAAAGTTACATTTTTATCAACTTTGTTATATTTCGGGACATGCCCAGAAAAACAGTCAACTAAGACAACCATTTGGTTACCAAAGGTCATCTTGCTGAAAGTCAATGAAAATGAATGGTCACTGTCATTGCCAGTTCATATCAAAATAACAATAGCAAATTCAATAACAAACTCAAAATGCCAAGCAAAAGAAACAAACAAAGTTAAGGATCCAGGGTTGAGGTGACCGAGAAGAAGGACTTTATTCAGCTGAAACGAAGTCAATCAGTTTCATGGAAGCACACAGAAACACAGTCCCCCCCATCTTTTCTATTGCCAACTATTACCTCATCCACCACCATTTTCGAATACCTACGTTCTTTCCAATTTAATGAAATTATAGAACCCATCCTTCACTAGACTGTTCATGGCCTTTTAAATGAAAGCCACCTCAAAATCTGACCATCTATTCTTCTGACACATTTATTACTCCTGACAAATCAATCAAACAGCCCTTAAGAGCAAGAGACTTGCTCACATACTGGTGCTTCAAATATGCTGAATCTCATCTCACATGAATCACTTCATTGAATGAAGATACGTGTCAAACATGATAGAAACGTGATGATGCAAAAGGGTAAAAGGTAGAAGGCATTATATCAGCCATCGCATCATCACCGCAAGTCACAAACGATGTCCGAGTTGTGACACCTGTCCTTGATTCCTCATTTATTCTCTAGAAATGGTATAATTTCTTCATCTGATTGCTCATAAAACACCTCTCTTCAATTAGATTCTTTACTGTAGCACCAACGGTGTGAACCATATTGCACAGCACATATTTGCTTATATTCAAAATAACAAAAATAAGTATGTGCAATAGCAATACTTTTGATTTGCTGTGTAAGCAAAAATATTAAAAAATCTAATAATTATACTTATATAACTAGAATGAATGGATATTACGAGTGCCGTGAAACCAAATACTTTTTGCTCAGGGTTCCTGAGGTTTCTCGGGTTTCCTTCCACCTTCCAGTATATACGTTCTAATATACGTTAAATGACTTTGTCGTTAGGGGGCAACAAACAAACAATGGCGTGTTGAAGTGATTTAAATTTCTGATAGAGGAAATAAAAATCTCAAGTGGATGCTGTAGATTTGGACCACTTTACAACTGTGTAGTCTACTGTGCCATTTTTTCAATAGGTTGTATAAATAAAATTTAACTGAAGTATATGAAGAAATGTAATTCTGATTGAACAGTATTACCTTTTTGATGTGCAAAAAAACCAGACATGTTATAAGACCTGGTTTAAGTTTAATCTTAAGCAAGACAAGCAGATTAGCAGCATTTAAACTAATCTGTTGTTCACTTCATGAAGTATCATTTCATATTCATTTCAAGGCAGCAAGAGGTTCTGATGTTGTATTTTTTATTTTTATTGCAGCTAAAAGGAAACAAAAAAGCTACACAAACATTTTTCTTTTTTGTGTGTGTTTGAGGTTTACTTCTTTAGTTGGCACCGGACCTAAAACCTGATTTGCATCCTGATTTGGTGTCTTTGAAGCCTTTTCTTTGGGGTATTGGTCTTGAGGCAGAAACAAAAATCTATTTCAATAATTTCAGCTTTTCTTCTGCTAATATATTAACGGGAAAAAATCTTTAAATAGTAACACAGACATGATCAAATAACATGACACTTGTCAGTACAAGTCAGTGATGAGTAACATTTCAAAATCCCAGTGACGTAAGAGATCCTGAACTGCCAATCTTCTTAAACCTATTGGCTGCTGCTATAGCAATATAGTTTTTCTATAGAGAGCAAAAAAAAGAAGAAAAAGACTTTAGTATTGAATATTATTTCATGTGTATGAATAAATACTTTTTTTTGTTTTACCTTCCAAAGCCGCCTGGCCATGTATTTCCTCAGGAGAACCTGAGACTTTAGGATGATATTACTCCCCTTTGCTTTCTCTGATATATTATTCAGCCAGGGGTGCTTAAGACACTGAGCAGCACTAAGACGTCCACTGTAAAAGCAGGAAGTGAAAGAGTGAGATTAATTAGATCTGTCGGGCTCATGGTTATATAAACTGGTGTGGTGACTGGTGTAAAAGATGTAATAATCCGAGCCGATTTTTCCACATCATGTAAAAATGAGTCAAGTCAGAGGGGTCAACTGGCAAATTCTAAAATGTAATATCTATCTATCTATCTATCTATCTATCTATCTATCTATCTATCTATCTATCTATCTATCTATCTAGACATCTAGACATCTAGACATCTAGACATCTAGACATCTATCTATCTAGACATCTATCTATCTAGACATCTATCTAGACATCTATCTGGACATCTAGACATCTATCTAGACATCTATCTGGACATCTAAACATCTATCTGGACATCTAGACATCTGGACATCTATCTAGACATCTAGACATCTATCTGGACATCTAGACATCTATCTGGACATCTAGACATCTATCTGGACATCTAGACATCTATCTGGACATCTAGACATCTAGACGTCTATCTAGACATCTATCTGGACATCTATCAGGACATCTAGACATCTATCTGAACATCTAAACATCTATCTGGACATCTAGACATCTGGACATCTATCTAGACAGCTAGACATCTTGACGTCTATCTAGACATCTATCTGGACATCTAAATATCTATCTGGACATTTAGACATCTGGACATCTATCTAGATATCTGGACATCTATCTGGACATCTATCTGGACATCTAGACATCTGGACATCTATCTAGATATCTAGACATCTATCTAGACATCTATCTGGACTTCTAGACATCTGGACATCTATCTAGACATCTATCTAGACATCTAGACATCTATCTGGACATCTATCTGGACATCTAGACATCTATCTGGACATCTAGACGTCTATCTAGACGTCTAGACATCTATCTAGACATCTATCTGCACATCTAGACATCTAGCTATCTAGACATTCCAAGAAAAGACCACTGTACATGATTATTAGCTTATATCTTTAGCACTCCTTGAACTCTTTTTAAACCAATTATATTGTTGCATTACCTTCAGCTAAGTCAAGTTACTTTATTAGTAGTTTGTTAAATCTTGATCAATTCTCTGTTTTGAGATACTATAACATGAAAGTTAACATTAATTACTCCTATCCATAATGTTAACTGGCTAGCTTGATGCTAGTTCATAAGCTTTTAGTGCCCAGAAAGAGCAAATAATACACAAGTTTGTATAAAGACATCAGTGAGGTTTTTCTTCCCCCACTTTGTAGCTTGAAAGGTGGAGGTTGAAATTACAAACACAATATGGGCAAAGGTTGGTGGACACCTGTCTATAATAAGCACATGTGCTTTTGTTGAACGTCCTATTTCCTATTTAACTCCCATTTGCTGTTCCACTCCTCCGGGAAGATGTTCTACTAGATTTGAAAGTGTGCTTGTGGAGATTTGTGCCCATTCAGCCACAAGGGTGTTAGTAAAGTCAGGATACTGATGTTTGTGAGGTGAGGAGGTCTGGGGTGCAGTCAGCGTTCCAATTAATCCCAAAGGTGTTTAATAGGGTTGAGGTCTAAATTCTATATCATTACACTCAAGATCTTCCTCTCCAACCCTTGTTAATAATATCTTCATGAAGCTGGCTTTGTGAACAGAGGCATTGCTAGAACAGATTTGGGTCTCCTGGTTCAAGTGAAGGGAGAATTTAATGCTACCGCATCCAAAGACATCCTGTACAATTGTGTACCTCCAACTTTGGAGTTACCGTTTGGGAAAGAACCACATATGGCTGTAAAAGACAGGTGTCACAATACTTTTGTCCATATAATGTCATTCCAAGCACCAACTTCCCATTAGCAAATTCTAATGAATGCATCAGAGCTTCTGAAGCTAAAAATCACCCCCTTTCTTTGATGAGCAGATTGGAGATGAAGTCTTTGGCCTCAGCTGAGACATGCTCAAAGGTCTCCTCGTCAAAATACCTGTGCAGGGAAATAACACTCAGTAAATTTTGCGTAATAAATTCACGTATAAAATCAGTTAAAACTCTTACATTTAATCATTAAAGGTGTCGAGAGAAAGTTTCACTAAAACTGTAGTCTCATGTCTGGAAGAATAAATGATCTCTTGTAAAGCATAAATTACAACTGCATGTTATTCAGCTATATTGTATATTCAGAACCTGTCAAAGGTTTGGAAAGACCTAGTGGCTTTCGAGACACATGCATGCTCCTCTTGTTTATATGAAACAAAGTAAAAGGCAAAAACACACAACAATTGGACAGTGAATGATTGGAAGAAACTTCTGTGCACAGATGAGTCCATTTTATTGACATTATTGGCTCTAACAGCTGAACTCATGTAAGACAGAGACCAGGAGAAAAGATTTTATCAGACTGTCTCGTTTGCAAAGTCAAATATGGAGGTGGAAGCTTAATGGTTTGGGGTTGTTTGGGAGCAGGAACGATGGGAGACTTATTTCAAGTGAAAGGTAATTGAACCAACATGGCAACCATTCCATACTTCATTTTCACCTTAGAACAAGACCTGAAGCATATGCACTCGCCTGGAGTTATATATCATGGAATGACCAGCCCAATCATCACACCGAAATTCTTATTGAACTATTCTGGGATGAACTGGACCACAAGGTCAGACAGAAATGTCCAACTAGTGAAAAACACTATTGTCAAGTTGTATTAGACGCATGGAAAAGTTGTTCAGCTGAATGGGTTTTTTTTGTGAAAATAAAGTGGAACATGTGAACATTTTATATATTAGTTTGGTCAAAGTAGGTGATCATAGCATTACCTAGTTTGTTGCATATGAACAAAAGGACCAGAGAAAACCATTATTAGGTGTTTCCAAATTTTTGGTAGGTACATGTTCTAAAAATATATCTATTTATGTTTATAAATGTTTGTCTGTTTAACTTCATGAACGATATTTTTCAATTTGTTAATCTTATTAACATATATGTACTGTACATGTAAACGCACATATTCTATCGAGGCTGTATAGAGAGAATAAGCTGAAAATGTACTATGAAAGAATTAAGGATAAAAGAAGACAGTACCAGTTGACTGTTAATACATTGTTCAGGGTTTCGCTGTCATCATCACCCAGAAAGGGAGAAAGACCACTTAATCTGTCCATGAGAGAAAAACAGTTTGGCACAATTTATCCAGGATTCTCCACAATTTCTCAGTGACTTAATAACTTCACAAAGTATGAACAAACACCCTATTGTCATTCACAGTTTTTAAAAAATGTCAAGCTCAGGCATCTTCAGTTGCACCACCATGTATCATGGATAATGAGAATTCCTATATCTACTGGGCTTTCTATTATAATCTTACACAACCAGTTTAAATTTTACACACATTACTTTTCACATATGTACAAAAGTACATAAAATTATGGAAATTGATATATGTGACCTACAGCATGTATGTGACAACTCCTAGAGTCCACATATCTGTAGGAAACGAAACAAAGTCAAAGTTGACCACCTCTGGTGCCAGAAACTCGGGTGTCCCGAATGAAACTCGGAGCTTCTCTCGTGGTTTGTACCTGCAGGAGAAAAGAACAGGTGGTAATAATGACCAAATATAATCTAACCAAAGCTACAGTTATAACAGTTTATTGGTTTAATCAGTGCGTTAATCTTTCATCTTTTCTTTTTCAACATAAGATCAAAACCAAGCCTAGCTAAAGAAAAAAAATTATTATTCACAATATATGACTAGGAAACTAGCAAAATATATTTATTCAAATTTTAATGATATCCAATACATTTTCTCTTGTACACTCTTGTACGACTAAAAAAAGGTTCTTTCTGGAACCGTTTTTGGTTCCTAGAAGAGTCTTTCAGTAAATAATTCTTAAACGAATTAAAGATCGTCCTCTTTTCAGTTCCATTAAGAACCTGATCTGTTTTGTTGTTGTTGTTTTTTTAATAGTAGCTTCAATACAGTTCATACTGTAAAAGTTGAACCTGAATATTAACATTTGCAATAAATGGTAGAAGTTTTGCAAATATTCTGCACTCAAAATATTCTTCTTCTTTCGGCTGCTCCCATTAGGGGTCGCTACAGCGGATTACAGTCTCCATACTACTCTGTCCTCTACATCTGCCTGCACTCAAAATATTAATTATTAAAATTAAATAGTAAATAGTAATAGTAAAAAAAACTTTTAGTGACAGTGGTGTTAATAAAAAGACGAAGACGAGATGAAGATGCTAAGATTTTCATTAAAAAGGCACGAGGATATACATGATTATTAATGAGTTTATTAGAGGGACAGTGCAGGTAGGACGTTTTGGAGACATGGTGAATGAGGCATGATTGAGATGGTTTGGTCAAGTGCAGAGGAGGTACATGGGGTATAGAAGAATGCTAAGGATAAAAATCTTTTAGAATTTTCACATGCTTTCTGCTTGCAGATTCAGATTGTATTCAGATTGAAACAATATCAGATTTCGAACACTCTGGCAGATATTTACAAGCATGTGATAACACTCTACCTTCTGGCAAGACCGAAATCGATGATCTTGATCTGATGACTTGACCGATTCACACAAAGAATGTTCTCTGGCTGAAAGTGAAGCAGTTCATAAGACAACCAGGATGAAATACTTGTGTTACTTCTGTTCAACGAGTGATGATGGGTCATACCTTTAGGTCGAGGTGCAGGACGTACATCTGGTGCATGTAATGGACCCCCTCGCAGATCTGCTTCACAAACACCATGGCGTCCACTTCAGTCAGAGGACAGCTCTCATCTACAATCCTCTCGAACAGCTCCCCTCCCCCCACACTGTGGATCATTCAGAAGGTCCGTATGACCACTGAGCTGAACCTCTAAAGCTCTGATGCGTTGTGTTGTTCAATAAAAGGCCATGATATTTTTACCATTTCTTAACATGATCAGCAGTTCCTATTAATTTGCAAATTAACAAATTCATTCATTATTTCATTCATTCTTTTTCTTCACTTTATCCTGGTCAAGGTAATATTGGATAGTGAGTCTATTCCTGGTGTTTATCACATGGTTCATCTTAGGGCACTATGTACACACACATACACACACTGGGAATTTTTAAAGTAGGAATCAATTGATTCATCGGTTTTGTGATTAATCCATACCGATAGTTTTTCCGGGTACCAGTGCACTGTCATTACGAGAGCGGCATCTAGGGGCGAGTCACTGACACCACGTGCTGTTTGGTTTTTACATGTGAGACTGCACGCTGCATGACGTTATATATTACATTTATTATTGATAATTTATCAATTACATAATTATGTCCATTAGTAAATATCATTATATTTATTTCCTCTACCACATTTTCATAATTCAGTAATGTTATTTTTTATTTTTCCAATAAATTACAGTACTATTATACATGGAGTGTTTGTTTTGTATCCAGCATCCATTTTTATAAACTATCGGATGATTAATTGGTTATCGGCAAGTATTATCCAACCTTGCTATCGGTATTTGGAGGTGGAAGGAAACCAGAGAACACTGAGGAAACCCATACTGACATGATAAGGAATGTCAAATTCCACACAGCATCAAGATTTGAAGAGGCATAGCAATATAGCAGTAGAATTACAGGTGCAATGCAATCCTAATTCTGGTTCATCCTGACACCACATAGAACTTAGCAACTGTTCATTTGATTTGATCAGTGCTGATCAAATGATATTATCAACCCAACATGAGATTCCAGCAGACCCCATCTTTTTTAAACTGCTGCTCATGCTGAAACAGGGCTTCATAACAAACGTGCTCACAGGTGCCGTGGATCGGCTAATGTTTCTGTGATTGATGGGCATTGACAAAGTATGACATCCGTGAAAGCATCACCAATTGTGTTCTCTTGGCTGTCGTCCAGGGATGGCTGTTAAATCGCTGGGATTTTAGCTCGTGATCTCACAAAAACAGGGCAAGCAGTGAGGCAGAGCGTCAGATGAGTGGATTTACATGCATTCTGTTGCTAGCTCTGATAAATACCATGACAACCAACAATGAATTCAAGCTATCAACACAGAGTTGGCTGCCATAATGCAAAAAAAAAAATGCTGCATAAAAGCACAAGGGTACAAAAAGGTGTGGAGCATTGAGGTTTGTTTCTAATGGGAGAAGGTGATATTGATGAGGAGGATTTCTGATTTTTTTTTTATTAGGTATCTGTTAATTACTCTCATTCAGTCTATTAAAAATAGGCAACAAACCGGCTTGATACTTACAACTCTAATACCAGAACCACTTGATTTTTAGTGTCGAATGCATCAAACAGCTGAAGGATGTTGGCGTGATTCAGCTGGTTCATTACTTCAATCTCATTCAGCACCATTTCCTGCCATTAAAATGTCAAACTTTCATTCATTTCATTGTTTCATTGTTTTTTTCACAACTAAAAGGAAGATGGTGACGTAGGAAGATGAAGCACTCACCTTCTCTTTGGCACTTCTTGAACTAATAATCTTTGCTGCCAGTCTCAGGCCGGTTTTGTTCTCTGTGCATTTGTGCACTTTGCCAAAACGACCACTAAAATTAGAATTTATATAAGTAAATGATGTATTTTTGGGATTCAAGTCAAATAAATTCAATCATAATGATGTTAAACATGTCTTAAATTTAAAGCATTTGGCAGACACGCTTTTCCAGGTCGACACATTTATCTTATTCATACAACTGGGCAGCTATGGTCTTAAGGGCCTTGTTTAGGGCCCTGGGATTTGAACTCACGACCTTCAAATTCAAAATCCATTGCCTTAACCACTAAGCTACCACTGTCTTACTATAAACAATTTAAAAGTGTTAAAATAATACAGAGTAATCACACAATAATCCATGGAGAAATTCTCAATTCATGTTGACCCATTTTACTGATGATATAGTATATTAGTGTTCTATAGCTGCTATAAGGATTTTGTAATGAGTCTGATTTTGAGCTCACCCTCCCAAAACTTCTCGAGTGTGAATGCTGAAGTCAGATGGTGCACTCGCCTTTAGAGAGACACACCGATGTGGGAAAGGGGCAGGGTGTGGTGGAACATCATCTATGTAAAACAGGAGAAACATTAGTTTGAGGTTTGAGCAAAGTCACAAGTCTGAGATGATTAGGAATAATTAGGTTAGATAACGAGTCAGCAGTTTGTCTTAACTAACTTAATGTGACATTAGATATTAACAAATATAACTAAGTGTCTGAGTGCTGTAGAAATATTTTGTATGACGCAACACAATAAAGTAGGCATGCTGGGAATGCTGACACCCGATCCATGTCCATTTGTCCCACTTTTGTACCAGGGTCTGAACAGCTGCAGGTAATGTTTATAGGGCTGCGATGGAGCAGGGATTAGACTGTTCTGGATACCCCACATCTCATAAGGTCAAATTCAGAAACTTGATTTATGTATTTTAATGTGTGCATGTTAACAATTATATAAGCATCTTGTTATCCTGCATTCAGTCCATGAACTTAAAAAATGTCTAAAACTAACGAAAAAATTGTTTGTCTACAGATATTATCAGTGGTGGACAGTAACAAATTAATTGTGATTAATTACAGTACTTAAGTAGTTTTTTGCGCATATGTATTTTACCGAAGTGTCTCCATTTAGTGGAGACTGTAACTTCCCTACATTTAAAAGTCAAATATCTTACTTTTTACTCAACTACATTTTCTAAAATCTGTCGTTCCTTTTAATTTATTAGTGGATAAAGATTTAACTGGTCAAACACGCAGCAAGCCACCAATCAGAGTACAGCACGGGCTCTGTTTAGAACTTGTTTTGACTGCCGGTTGGTGTGTATCTACTTATCACCAACTTACAGTTCAGCGTCAATTCAACAGCAAGCAGAACATTTAGAGAGGAATAAATGATGGTAGAACCTCCTGACTCGAACTCGCCACAACACCCACGAAAAGAAAAAGGTTTTGGGCTCATGATAATTGTAATAGAAATCAATCGGTGTTTGACTCATTAATATCATTCTATTAATAGATCAGTGTGTTAAGAGTAACATTAGAGTCTTTTCACATAAACTGAGTTGAATAAGTAAAGAGTCTTGTGACAAAAATGATAATGACACTTAAATACATTTGAAGTCAAACAGTTTTACTTTTACTGGAGTCATATTTTCATCCACCACTGGATATTAATGAGGGCACAAATCTACAAACACACAAATAATTCCGTTTATTCGGTAAAAGCTCCATGAAGCGCAACAAATTCGAGTCAATTTTCCAATTTAGCGATCTTTAAAATTCCACAAAGCTCATAACACCATAACAAACCATGATACAGCGCCCCTAGACCATACAGTAAATAGTTACAGTGACAACAGTGTCAGCTAGGTGGTGGTGCAGGGGATAAAGCCTGCGACCTTCAGATCAGTAACCCAGAGCCTTAACCATATAGCTACTTTATCTTTAGTCACTAATTTTTCCAGGTCAAGAATGCAAAAGAGATGGAAAATATCCCAGGAACACTAGACACAAGCCAAGAAAATCCAACCCAGTTTGCATGCCAGTTATGGGCACCATAATCATACTTGGTCTCACACACTAATTCACACATACGAGCAATTTAGCTTTTGACACTGCTACCTGGTTTGTAAAATGGTACCTAAATGGTTTGGTCAACATGAGGAATACAGAGAACCTAGAAGTAACTTATGGGGAGAACATGGAAAACTCAGAGAGTAAGCTGAGCTCTGGGTCCATGAATCCATGAATTCTTAGTGATGGTAAAATTCACCAAATCACTCATTGCATTGGTATAAAAGTTAACAATGTGATGCATCGATTTAAAGTGTGATCAATATTTGATATGTAGATCGATTTCTCCTCGCTAAACTGTTTTTCGAGCACGTTCTCTCAGCACCGCTGCTGCTACGTGAATATGACGTATCGCAGAACTACGGAGACCGAGGCGTGACCTAAGAGTCGCAGATTAACATGGCAGAGGTAGAGCTGTAACTTCCTGGAGACAGAACAGGAAATTAACGTCTGGTTTTATTTAATCTTTTTTCTTTCAAAGGTCTGTTTGTGAAAGGACCATGTGTTAAAAGCCTGAAGTTTACTGAAGTCTACCATGCCTTCTACCAGAATCAGAAGTGCAGGGCAGAAGAAAGGGATTCCAGATTCAAGGGGGGTCCCATGACCATTTAAATAGATAATGCTAGTAGCAAAACCAAAGAAACAGATGTTGGACACCACTTATGTCTTGGCTTAATGACTATTCATTGGCTTAGTTTCAGATTTTTTGTTACACACATTTTTTTTTCTTACCTATAACTTTGAAGCAGGTTTTGGGTGGGATTTTGGTCTGATTTGTATATCTTTCAGGCGCTGAACTTATTTTGATCTCTATTCCTCCAGTCTTTAGCGGCCTGCTGCATGTGGATCCTGTTGATACATTGCCCGGCTTCTCAAATGGTGCTGTTCCCCTGGTAGCAGACTCAGCCTTCCCTCCAGGGGCCTGAAGGCTAGGTAACAGTAAAAGGCATAGCTTTGGCCAGTTGAATGCAAACTTTAGTACATGGTGAAAGCCTGTTTCATTCTTACTTGCTCACTTTACCTTTGCAAGGAATCAGGACAGCTGTAGATGTGTTTGAGAAAGGAGGTTGCTGCTGATGGTGTGGGTGGTGATAATGTAGACAATTTAGTTGCTATAGTTTTTGTAGCTTGGGCAGCTGATGAAGGCTTGCCAATGTTTTGTGCTGTTGCTGTTACAGGAGCACCAATGTTCAACGTGTTAAACTTCAATGGAAGTTTATTGCCTGGTTCCATGTTCTCTGTAGCTGTGGATTCTGGAACAGATTTGGGCATAGAGGTGGCCAAACCTGTGAGAGGAGGTCTGGTTGTCTTGGGTGGTAGCAATTCATCTTTTGTGGATAAGGATTTTGTGATAATACCATTTGGCTGGGATACTTTTGAACCGACCGTTTCCAACGCAGGTGACTGCAGGGATTTTAACGAAGACATCCCTTGCGACATTACATCAGAAACTCCTAAACTTGCCTTCAGAAGACTTTGGATGGTAGATGGTGGTGCAGTATTTTCTGTGAAATTAAGTCTTGTTTGATTACTAGACATGGCCGTAATCAGATTTGGAGCTGTTTTGCCTGGGGCGGTCCATATAGCAGGGATCTTCTGATTTGTTGCTAGTGCTGTAGAGCGTGCTACTGAAGTTGTTGTGGTTGTTGTGGTAGGTGAAGACACAGTTGCCTTAAAGGGAACAGGGACATGTGTGCTCTTTGGCGGTAGTATTTGTGTTGTAGCAGTTGTACTTTTAGTAGCTGGAATTGTTGGTACAGCCTTTTGTGGTGGAGCGATCACCTTTGGTGAAGGTGTATTTGTCTCCATTTTGGGTGTGCACATGTTTGGTTTTAATGTAGTCATCTCTTTTGAGGTTGTTGTAGCTGTACAGCAGGACAGTGTTGTATTGGAACTATTTTGGCTCAATGGTGATTTTGCTTCACTGATCTTGGCTGCATTTTGTGTTTTAGTCCCAGGCTGTGGTGTTGCCCAGCATACCTCTTTGTGTAAGTGAGGATCATGCTGAGCTTTGTTTTCTGGACAATCCTTTCTGAGTGGAGATCCGCTACCTCTTAGCCCCTCAGCTTCTATGTCTTCCATCAGAATGTCTGAACAGAGAATAAAAAAAGCATTGGGCATCCAACATTCATGCCAAGTGGAGTTTCCTTTTACATTCAATCATGCTAACTCACTGTATGCTAGCTATCGGTGATTTCATTTGCTTTTTATACTCCTGACAGGTGTGTCCTGGGACATGGTGGCTATAGTTAAACATACCAGTGAATCACTCTTATAGTATCACATCAGAACAGAAATGGATCTATGCCAACTTTCCAAGTGAATGGTATCTAACAGACAAAGTGTTATAGAAAACAAGTTTGGTACCTTCCTGACCTTTCCCACAGGGTGCATTAAAAGTATGCTGGATTATGTTTTGATCTCTGAGTTTATCCAGCTGTACATAGACTTCATCCTGTGGAGGAATGGACACTTCAGCAGCCACATAAAACTAATAAACCTAGCACCATTTAAAAGATTATAATATAGATACTAAAAACAATGGCATTTATTACACATTAACACTGTGAAGCAAGTATGCAGGGAACTAAGAATTAAAAAAATTATAATAATAAATCCAAAACTACTTACCACTGATGTCCGTACAGGCAAAGATTTCCTTCTTTGCAGAGCCGATAAAGGTACAGGAATTTTGTCACATGACTTTTCTTCTAGTGCTTTAATGTTCAAGGGACATAAGCAAATAGCATTTATGCTTCAGTAAAATAGAAATCTCACTATGCTCGTAAAGACAGCAATTGCAGAAAGAGTGTCACATTATATCAATGACCTTACCTTGTGTTAATTCCTCCAGTGATGTCCTCAGGTCAATGACTTTCCTCTCCAGGTTCTCGAGGAGCTTGGCCTGAGCTGAGAGCTGGCTGGCTGTGGCCTCTTGCTCCCGGCTGTGTTGGTTACAGGCCCCACACATTGGGCAGCTTCCCCCGGAACTGCGTGCTAAAAGCTGGTCTAGTTTACGGTGCAGGTCATCTATCTTGACCTCCACAGTGGCTGGGTCACAGGCAGGAGAAGCAGGCCACTTTACAGACAGCATACTCAGTAAACATCAAAGTGAACTGTCAGCAGGAACAGGCAACAAGCTGCAATAAAGGCAACTGTAAGCGATGAAAAGTACACAGGTGTTTGTGACAAAGCGTCTAACCTTTGAACCTCAGATACATATACAGTAGGAGCCTAACTGGCATGGGTCTAGTGATGACACTTTGACCTTCAACTCTACATAAATACATTCTCTGAATACAATCATAACCCTCTGTTCTCTTTATTTCAAAGTCGCACACAAAGACAGAACACAAAATGAGCAGGTATGAATAAAATAAAGACAAAAAAGGAAAGATAAATCTCCAAACACACACTCGCTTACCTACTGAGATGGCAGTCTATGATCAAGTCTTCAGGAACATAGTTCAAACTCAGAGGGACAAATACTGGTTTCCCTCCTCAGCCTGCCAATGCAACAACCTTTCAGATTTTTCCTTTATCTGAGCCCAGTGGCCACCACACCAGAAATAGCCGGACCAGGCAGAGGACATGATTGGAGGGGAGTTTCGAATAGTAACTGATAAATGAGGTATGTAAGGCTGGCCATACTCAACTAGGGGGCACACTTGACTCCTGAAGCCTGATCTTCCACACAGACGTAGAACAATGATAAGAAAACACACCTATGCACGTCTATTTAAAATGAACCACTGAGCCACTAAAGTATTACCAGTGAAGAATAAAAGTTCTGGTTACTGTTGAAGTTCTCTGTTAATCATGATATTGCGACGTATTAGTAACGTTTCTGCAATATATTTTGTGTACTTCTACTTTTAAAGTAGTTTTCAAAATCTGTATTTTTACTTTTACTTCGTTATGTTTAATTAAGTGGGGGGTAGGGGGCACACCCCGGAATCTAGTGCACTGATTGATTGATGGGCGGAGAACAAACACACTAAATTCACAAGTATGAAAGATGGAGATGGACAAGACCGACACCAATAATGCAGACTCAGCTGAACGTGAAATGCAGTTAAATCCAAAGTTGTTCAATGCACGTGCTTACTGTCTTAGTTCTGAATCTTCATTTGCAAAAGTGCATAACGCACATTAGACTCAAGCAATGGACTGTAGGTTGTTTTTTTTTTGTTGTTATTGGACTATTGGATACATTTTAAATAAGCAAAGTAATGGAGGGTGTGTTAGAGAAGTAAAGAAAAGAGTGCAGGCAGGGTGCAGTGTGTGGGGAAGAGTGACAGCAGGAGTGATTTGTGATAGAAGAGTATCTGTGAGAGTGAAAGGGAAAGTTTATAGGACTGTGGTGAGACCTGAGATGTATGGATTAGAGACAGTGGCATTGAGTAAAAGACAGGAGGCGGAGCTGGAGGTAGCAGAGCTGAAGATGTTGAGGTTTTTGGTGGGAGTGACGACAATGGACAGGATTAGAAATTAGTTTATTAGCGGGACAGCACATGTAGGACGAGGTGAGGGAGGTGGTCATGTGCAGAGGAGGGACATGGGGTATATCAGTAGGAGAATGCTGAGGATGACCAGGAAGGAGGAAAAGAGGAAGGTCAAGGAGGAGGTTATGGATGTGGTGAGGGAAGACATGCAGGTAGTTGGGTTGAAAGAGGCAGATGTTGAGGACAGAGGGGTATGGAGACGGATGATCCGCTGTGGCGCCCCCTAATGGGAGAAGCCGAAAATTATTATTTTTTTTTTACTTGAGTAGCCTTTTAGACCGGAAACTTTACTAATACATAATTGAAATTTCTTTGAAGTTATAGTACTTTTAAGTAGAATATTTTATTACACTTTTCACCTCAGGCCCCACACACACACACAATGTAGAAAGATGATAAAGCAGTTCACTGCATGTCGTACTCTGTTCGCATGTGTAGGTGACAAATACATTTTGATTTAATATACACAAACCTCTGGGCTACCAAAAAAAAAAAAAAAAAAAAAAAAAAAAAGGCACTAGAGTCACCTTGTAAACTTAACTCTGATTTGATTTAGTCTGAACTACTGTTTAATCTAGGTACACATTTTCATTAACACTACAAAGTCTCTAAGTGAACAATTACTGCTTTTTGCTAAACATGAGACATGATTAAACTTTCAGATCTCCTGGTGACAAAACTGCAATTTTGATTGTATAATAGCTACAGATTAAAATATATCTATATACACACACACACACACAGACACACATTATATATATATATTATATATATAAATAAATAAAAATAAAATAAATTGCACTAGCTGGCAGAGTCTGGCTCATTCAAGTTTCTCAGTGTCCTTTCAGGCAGTTTTAATGATTTTCTCATAAAAGATTACTCACTCAATTGAATTCACTATCAAATGTTTCCAAACTGAAGACCAGTCCTTTAGGACAGAACAGACTCCAATACATTCAACTGGATTGTGCATTGAGTAGAATACTAAGAGTGCAATTTTTAGTCAACCGAGTGTGGATTTTTACCGATATCTAATTTGTATCATTTGCCCATAACCGATTAGTCAATTGATTGAAGGACTGGGTCAGGAAGACGAGCTAAAAGAAATGAATATTCTAATTATAATAAATAAATCTAATAGTGCTCTTTGTACTACACTAACAGCAGGTATAGTCAATGATTCGCCACTAGAGGCCGCTCTCGTAATAAAAGTCGACCTTTTCAGCCACAATCAACTAAGCATAGCGATTAAATTGTCAAATATGAATAATCGGTCATTTGTAAACAATGATTTAAAGACCACACCAAAATGTTCTAGCACACCTTTAATACATTACAAAAAAAAGAGAGGAGGAAATGCTAAGACAGTTCAGGTTACACGAACAGAGTAATGAGAAAATATGGTACAATAGTTCACAATTTAATAGATCAGTCGTAAACAAGCGTCCAAGTCTGAGTGTAGAACAATCGACTGCCAGGGGGCAGGGAACAGATTTAAAAAAAAAAAAAAAAAGAAAAAGAAAAAGAAGGAAGCCCACAACTTTAAAAAGCTGTTAAAACAAAGGAAAGCAATAAAAAAAATGTATAAAAAAAGAGAATATTATGTACAGTTCATTTTGCGAATTTATAGACGAAAACGGTCAGAGAAGTTTGGAGACTGGGGCGTAGTGAGAGCCACCTCGCTGTGCTTCAGCTCAACTGGCTTGTAATGTCGGATTGGCTGGGCTTTATGCACCTTTAGAAGCAAGACAAAAATATAATGGTTGGCAATTGCACTCAATTTGAATTCAAGCTTAGTTACACAGAAACGGCATCAGGTTCGTTCTGCTGGACAGTGGAAACTACAGGAAATGGGGACATACCTGCTCTCTCCGTAATCTGGCGATTTCGTCCTTCTCACGCTCCTCTTGCTCTCTGGCTTGTTGCTCCGCCATCTGCGCCCTGAGAGCCGCCTCTTCCTTTAGATTCCTCTCAAACTCCAGCCGCTCTTTGGCCCGCCGCTCCGTCGAAAGCTGGAAACCTTCGGCAACTATAGAATGGGTAGTATCGGCTTGAGAATAAATAAGAGATGACCAAACGGATTGGCAAAGTAGAGAGAAGAAAAAGCAGAGAATAGTCGGGGGAAATTGGAAGAGGTGGACAGTTAGGGTAGCAAGCTCGGCATGGACCGCACAGACAAAACCAGTGAAGCAGAACCAGCAGTGAGGTGTCGAGTATCAAAACGGGCAGCTGTGAACCATTTTGCTATACAATTTCCATATGCAACATACCCAAGATGGAACGAGATTCTTTCTTGGGCATGAAAGGTTTCTTGTGAACGACTGTGTTGGGCTTCGCCTTGAAACAGGCTGCATCTGCTTGCTGCTTCAACTCATCCTTCATCTAGAAAAGACAAAAAAAAAGGGGAAACCTTTTAGTGGAGGTCAACAGATTCAGCGGTTTTACCGAAAAATCCAGAAAAATTAAACGCGGTAACCATACAGGTAGTTTTTCCAGGTTGCGGCCAAAAGGGTATGCAGTCATTAAACAGTATGAGAGTGGCCTCTAGAGGCGAATCACTATTACCACATACTCTGTGCTTTATGATACCAAGAGAAACAGCCTCACTGGACACCATGCACACCAGTTTTGCGATCTCCATTATAATTTGGCCATCCCAAGTCTTTTTTTTATTATTCAGTTTGGATGCAACTATTTAGTGTTATGCTACCTTTCCTTCTTTTGCACAATTGTCACCAACACTGGACTGGTGCTTTAATACCGGCACATGAACACTTTAGTGACAATCACTCTGGGACACTAGACTACTGTCATTATCGGTCATTTAAACATCTGTAATTCTTGTATACATTTTATAACTTTTGACCCTTATTTTATAGTTATGCTTTATAAAGTAATACAAAATATTTCATGCTGCACAGTCATGAAAAGCATTTCACTAAATGTCGTGTGAATGCGTGACTTCATTTATTACACTATCATGATTTAGTACTACTTAACATGGAGCGTTATATATTGGTTGATTAATCGGTTATCAGCAACCTAGCTATTGGTAAAATTGGTTGATCTCTACCAACACCTGAAATCAGCAGGCATCTCCTTCATGCACTGGATTTAGCACTTATAGGGAATGTCTATTCGCTACCACGGAGTTCTGTTCGGAAACCACGAAAGGTAGAATGTGAAGGAAAAAAAAAAGTACCATTTGCTCCCAACGTTCGCTCTTCACAGATCCGCGCTCATCCACCAACAGATTAAACGGAGCAGGTTTGGTAGGTTCGATTACTTTCTTTTCTGGAAGGTTCACTTCATCAAAGTGGGGCAGAAGTCTAGCTTTAAACTTGGGCACCTGAAAAAAAAAAAAGTTTATTCAAATACATGGCATGTAATCTCTTTTCTTGAATAGTGATATCAAAAGGAGTCCACTGCAGAGGGCCACAGTTCAATACACAGTTAAGGAAATGTTACCTCTTCATTTCTCAACTCTTCCAGTTTTTTTTCCTTCTGAGCCCTGCGTTCTTGCTCACGCTGCTCGAAAGAGAAAGGACATGTTTCTACGTGGTTCTTTGCTGCAGGTTTGAGGTGGAAGGGTACGAAGTGGGGTACAGGAAGTGCCTTCAGAGGAGCTGGTGCCTTCACCTGTGAATGCATGTCCATACACATTAAAGAAAAGAAAAAAAAAAAAAAAAAAAAAAAAAAAAAAAGGAAAGTTCTTATTAATTCTTATGTTAATCCAAAACTGGGTTGTACCTCTTCGGTCTTGCGTTCCACACGCACTCGGTTCTTGAGGGCAAAAGCAGGAGATTCAGGGACAGTAGGTTTCAGGACTTTCTTCTCTGGAACACCCTATGGTAAAACATTTTTAGAAAGAGTCCTTTTGAATATAATAGACTGAAAGACAAACAAAACAACTGCCAAATGGCCACCTAGAAAATCTACTTCCTGGTAGACAAACCATTTTCCGTCAGCCCAAAGCATTTTATATATATAAAACCGTATACAGAAAAGTATGGTATGAATAATTTTCCCCTCTTACCACAACCTCCTCCAGGATACGGGTTGGTAAAGGTTTGGAATGGAAGGTGTGGTCTTCCGGTTCCTCCTTTTTCTTAGCGGCATGTCGGTCCTGCAGACGTTTCTCCACCTCCAGCTGGAAACCCTCTGGACGAGTTGCTTCTTTAGGAGCAGGTTTCTTTGGAGCCATGGCCCCTTCGAGGATTTTGCGATTGAGCTCTAAAGCTTTGAACTTAAACCTGAGAACGGAAAAGGATGGACCTTCTGTAGGTTTGGTCGCACACAAGTTTCCTAAATGTAAAATAAAAGATGTATTTTGATAGCAAGGGGTTTAAATGATACATACTGCTGGAGTTTTTCTGCTTCTTCTGCCTCGAGCTCAGCAGTGCTCTTCACCGTAGGAGGGCGGCTCCTCTGGCGGGTCAAAAGCTGAGGGGTATGAGGGTGAGTAACCTTGGGCTTCTCGGTCCTCACTGGTGAAGGGCCTGAGGACAAAGCAAATCAAATCTTCCTTTCTTTACTATGGCATAAAAGTTTGGGAAACAGATCAGAGAAAGGATTTAATCTGTACACGACGAGTGCTTGTTAGATACATTAACCAGCACAAAGAACCATAGTTTTGACTCACCCCTTTCCTGACTCTGCCGGCTGCGCAGATGATAACGGGTTGGGGTGCGCTTCTGAAACAGTTCGATCTGCTCAGCCATGGACACGTAGGAACTGGTTTCCTCCAGCTTCCTCTTGTTGCCACTGGAGAGATTGAAGGGCTTGGGGACCGTGCTGCCCTTATGAGCCTTTAACTGTAAAAACCAATCGGAAATGATCTCGCAAGTTTGAAGAGTTGCTACGGTTCTGTTTAAAGCTTTAAGGAATCATTTTCTCTCCCCCTCTGCCAGAGATTAAAAAAAATTGAATTAAATAAATGTCACCAAAAGATTCTCCATCATAGAGAGTGACTTGTGGCTGCTGGTTAAATTACTGTACATTATTCAGGAGCAGAATCCATTTTGACCAATTAAAGTAAAAATACTAAGATCAAACAGCATTTACTAATTAGAGTTTTAACAATTCTCTTAAATCGCCCTCTCTGGTTTGGATGAAAGACAACTTGTTTAAAAAGGGGGGGGAAAAGGGGGCTTGCATTAATAAATAAATATTAACATGCTACTAAACTACTTGCTACCAAAACACCCACTTAGAATTGACAAAGAAAAGTAACATTTAATTTTTTTAAATCATATTAGCTGCTTATAGGGACCTTCACTTTTTTTTTTTAGCCTTACACACCTGACCTAGGTGTTCCCCACAATCCCGCTCTTAGCTCAGATACTCACGGGTGAGGAAGGGTGCTTGCGCAGTTGTGAAGTGAAGTCACACTGTTTATATGAAGTCTCAGAACCGTCCGTGTGGTTTTTCAGTCTGTTATCGGAGCGGAAGTTGAATTCTTTGGGAATGGTGGAGGAAAGAACTTGTTTCTTAGGAGGCTGACCTTTACGGAAAGACGGTTAAGAAGTCATCAGGTTTAACCAAAAATGTTAAATACATTCACACCAGCAAATGGTTGCATACTCACTTCCTGCCAGCGCAGCTCTGAAGCTGGCTTCATTCCTCTTGCGCTGCTCCGCCACCTCTTTCTGTAGAGCCTCGATGCGCTCCAGCTCCTGCTGCTCTGTGCTCTTCTGCCTGCAGGTCAGAAAGTAAAGCGAGTGAATGACTATCGTATCTGTCGCTTGACAAATATTCGAGCTTAACATTGCTGCCGCTTACTGGTGGGCAGAGGCAGTAGCTGCAGAAACAGCAGCTGAAGGCATCTGCGGCTTGTTCTTTAGCCTGATGCTGCGTCTGGCCGCAGCAGTGCTACGACGAACTTGCTTTGTACCTGTTGAGCTTCTGCAGAGAAAAAACAAAACAAAACCAAACCCCACATATTTAGCAACATTTCCTTATTATATACAAATTAAAAATATCACTGGCCATAAAAGTATATAGGCACAGAAACGTGCGACACGTTTATAACAGCCTACCATCGGTTATCACAACCCATTTTGCAGTCACCATTAACCCTGTGCACCACACCTACAATAAACTCAGTTTTACCTTCTCGGTGGATGGAGAATGGTTCTTCTTGGATTTGGAATAACTCTGTAAACATCAACAGCACCTCTAGCTGAACACTGAAATAAATCCACACTCACTTTCTATTCCAGAGATGGTCTTACCTTCTCTTTTTCATCACCGGAGGCGTCGAAGGAGCTTGAGGTCGGTCTTTGACCACAGGACGCTTCAATACTCTGGAGTGGGGAGGGATTATTAACAGAAATTAAGTCTGACAGTCAGTCTACTGGACTATGCAAGCAGATTTTTAGAACGGTGGTTAAAATCAACAGAATACTTCAGAACACGTGGCCTCAATACCACCTGATTTGAGTTACGAAATTTGTACCAGCATGAAGGTGTCAATTACCCTGAGTGAATACTTGGTTTAAAAAGAAAATGCTTTGTACCTGCGTGGCTGAGCTGGAACACTCTTCTGAGCCTGACTAGGAGCTCCTGCCTGTCTCCCGTCTCCCCATGACGTCACAATGTTAGATGTAGATTCTGGAGCAGTCCTTTCAGGGACATCATCTGGGAGGGTCAAGGAAAGAGGCACCCGGTGTTTAAATGTGAACATTCAAAATCGTAATAAACTATTGTACAATTCTCATTTAAATAGAATCGAATCCACACTATACAAGTTTTACCTGCTGACTTGGTCACAGCCACATGGACCATGGGTGAGACAATGGCTTTAGGCAGATCCCCACTGTGCATTCCATCAAAAGGTTTTGGCCCCCTCAAGGGGGTTATGAGTTGCTCCATTTCCCCATTTTTTTCTGGGGCAGCCATTATTTCTAAAAGAGGACAAGGGAGAAAAGCTGATACACAACATATCCAGTAGAGAAATTTTGTTTTAGAAACCACTACATAACCCAACACAAGCTTTGTGTCTACTACAAGCATAAAAACACTGCATACAAAAAAAAAAAAAAAAAAACCCTAATAAGGACCTCAAAAACTTATAGGTTTTAAAACAATTAAAATCCACTTGGTCATTCTTTTTCAAGCATCCTACATGTCAAACCATTTATATGTTCACTTCAGCTTTTCATTCTGAGAAATCTTCCCTTAGGAAGACACAGACACACACACACTTCATTTGAAGATGTTGGACATCTGTTCAAATCCCACCACCATTAAAGCTACCACTGCTGGGCCCTTAAGTAAGGCCCTTAACTGTTGCTCTGGATAAAAAGGCATCTGGGTGTCCAAATGCAGCAAAATTAAACCTTTTTTAAATGAAATTTAGAGGGATAAATAGATTTGTGGAGGCTGTAAATAATTACCAGGTTACTTTCAAAGGCAAAAAAAGACATGATGCAAAAAAAACGACATATTAATCTTCTAAAAAATAATATTTAACATACCAAACCACTGATCTGCATTATCTTCAGAATCAGGGCTAAAATCGTGCATTACATGAGACGGGGCATCGAATGAGTACGGATCAGCAGAGTCTCCAGGCTGCTGGGTGTCCATCTTCTAAACCCGAGGAGTCTGCAAAAGCAGATGGGTTAGCTACTCAAATAGCTATCGAACTAATACAAAATTTAATAAAAATCTCAATAAAATGAATCAGTTGTCTTTCCTACATTTATAGAACAATAGTTAAAAGGTGGATTAACGCCCTCGTGCGTGTCTAATTAGTGCACGAGCCCCGCGTTACAACAGAAGATGGAGGACATACACACAAACTGCCGTTACAAACTACCTACATTACTAAAGCGTATAAATACACCATCATCCCGAAATCAATTCAATCGTTTCTTACCCTCGAAATAATCTTCTATCACCGCTGGATCGTGTCAGCAAACAAAACACAAAACCGAATCAGCACCAACTGGAGCCAACGACCGCGTCCGAAACCCAACAGTCCGAATGAGTTTGAATATCAGCGCCGTTGGTTGCGCGTTTAAAAATCAACCAATGGCGAAGACGTACTGCGTGAACTCGTGTTCCTATTGGTCACGTCAAATGAGCGCTTTGCATCACGTGATCTCCCTCTTCCTCCTCCACTAAAGATTACCTACTTCCGGGGTATTTAAAAAACACAATTGGGGTAATAATGTTATGTTATGGCACGTTTTATGCATTTTTTTGTTGTTGTTTATCCTGAATAGTTATTTAAATGCTGGCTATAATTATTTCTGCAACAAAACAAGTTAAAAGAATAATATTATATATAAAGGATAATATTCACCAGTCACTTGCAGGCTTTTTTTTTTTTTTATGGTTTCTGTGGCCTACTTTTTTTTGTAGGTCCTCCTAAATCTAAATGGTAGTAAATCATATCACACCAGAGGGAAAATTAATCAATTACATAAATCATTATACCTTTCTGAAAGAATTAAAGCCAACACATTATAAATGCAATCATGTGTTCAAAATTGAATCCTTTCTAAAATGTTCGCAGATCCTCATCATAACACTATTGTATATTAAGTGAGACTTGCTCTGATTGTTTACACGCATGGAAAGCCCATCTATGGTAATCATCAAATATCGATAGATCAAATTAATGGTGACACTTCGTGATCCTTCCCCCAGACTTTTGCCACAAAGTTGGAAGCGTTCAATTTCCTACGAAGTCTTTCTATGCTGAAGAATTACATCCCTTCACTGAAACTAAGAGCCAAATTATATAGTTTATGTCATATATTTATTTCCAGCTCATTTTTGTCCCGTTTAAGTAATAAATATGGGTTAGAATTTAATTTTCACCATTGATTTAGCTTCTACTGAAAAAAAAATCTTCAGCAAGGTTGGTAGTGAATAATTTGAGGCCCTACACAGAGCCCTGACCCCAACCATACTGACTTGATCAAGCCTTCTCTCCTGAAATGAGTAATCAATCTCAACAATCCTCTAGGGGTTAAAAGGCAGTCATATTCCAAAATCTACTGAAAAGCCTTCATTGAAAAAAGAGGATTATTATTAGAAAAAAGGGGACTAAATTTAAAATGGGATGCCCAACTCATTATAAAAAAAAGTTTTGGTATTATTTATTCTTAATAACCATAAGTACTTGTTTAGAAACTTCCAAATGCTTCCAACCCAACCATACTTTTCAACTTTACACTGCAGACTTCCCAGTACAGATCTGCTACCTTCCAAAACGACTGGTGGCTTGCTGGGTGCTTGAATATTAACATTTTCATCCACTAATAAACAAAAAGGAACGACTGATTTTGCAAAATGTAGTTGAGTGAAAAGTAGTGAAGTTTCCGCAAATGCAAACCCTTCAGTGAAGTACAGAGAAGCAAAAAAAAATAAGCTACTTAAGTACAGTAACAAATTACATTTACTTCATTACGGTCCACCACTGGGCAAGACGAAGAGTACATGGACCCCTATGGTTACAGATCAACATTGTACAATAAACCTCAATACCAAGAGGACCACAACCAGCCACATAAGCATCATAGGTCTGGACGCTGAGGTGGCAGACCTTGGAGTCAATACAAGCTGAGCAAAAAGAGGAAACACTGTAAATTCTAAGCCATTTTGGACAATTAACAGCATTCTCTCCATAACATGATGGAGCTTTAGTAGAAAATGCCTTTAGTTTGGCTGTTAAAAAGGAGCCATACAAAAACAGCTCATTGTTTTGTCGTCTGAATGTTCAGGTTGGTGACTTTGTTACAGGAGACCACTCATTACTGAGCTGAAATATTACACGAAAACCAAACAAACAACCTGCAGAGGCACCGCTTAACGTTTATTGAACCTAATTCAACCAACTGTGATATTATATCCCACATTTAAATAAAGCACAATGTAAAACGCCAACGTGACACATTTTAATGACATCTTGTGCAAATATGATTTTATAGATAAAGTGTAAAACCAATAATAAATCAAGGTTATGGTACAAGTCAACACAGTGACCTCGACATACTGGAGATTGCATGCAAGGGATTTAAGAGGATTCAGTTGCAAACCAAATGAAAACAGTACAATAAAATCTAAATGTATAAAATAAAAAAATAAAAAAAATAAAAAGAATGACAGAAAAGTATATATTATTTATAAGGAATTTGCTCTCATGTTCTGTGTTTCACATCTTCTGGATCATCACCTGGAATTTACCTGAAATGAGAAGAACAAAATCATATGTTAGTGTGTGACAGTAAGCTGCAAGAAAAATCATATTCGGTCAGTGATCACAAATTCTCAAAAAAGATATATAATATGAATAAAAATCTGTTATTCTGCTCTGCCTCTCTTTCTTTCTATCGCTCTCTCGCAATTTCCTTCTCCATCTTGTGTCTATATCCTGTTCCTCTGTCTTCATCTCACATATTCATTTTCTCTCCTTCTCATCCGTTCATCTCTCGCAATCCTCTCTCTTTTTTTTTTAGCTCTCAGGCTCCATCCAGTTTTCTTCTCTGTCTTTTTCTCAGTCACCCCCTTTCTCTATCTTGTCTTCGTCAATATCTTCTCCTTTATGTATGTCTCAGTCGCCACCTTCTTTCTCTTTGTCTCTCAGCTTCTATCCTGTTTCTCTCCATCTTAATATTTCTCTATCGCACTCTGACATCTGACTGAAAACTTTCTCTCCTTCCTGTCTCTCTCTCCAACACTATCTCAATCTCCATCCTGCCTTTTTTTGTGTCTCTCCCCACATCCTTTCTCCCTCTTTCTCCTTATCCCTTAGAATCCATGTTTTCTCTTTCTCCCTCCCTACACTCCGTCTTCTTCTTCTTCTTCTCTCTCTCTCTCTCACTCACTCAATCTCGAAACCTGTCTCAGTCTCATTCTTGTACTGGTCTCCACCCTGTCCCTCTCTTCGTCTCTATCCTGTCTGTCTGTCTCTCTCAAAATCCATCCTGTCTTTGTGTCTCTCCCCATATCTGTCAAAATCTCTCTCTCTATCCTCTCTCTGCTTCTCTTTAAACAAATGATCCCCTCCCTCTCTCAATCTCCAATCTGTCTCAGTCTCCAGTCTATCCCTCTTTATGTCTCCATCCTCTCTTTCTGTCTCTCTCGCTCTCCAGTCTCTTGCCAGTGTGAATATCTGTGAGTGTGTTTGTGTAACTATATAAACTGTTCTCCGTACAAGCAGGCATGACGGACACCTCAGCCGTGACGATGCTCTTCACACCGAGGTTGTAGAGTCCGCCTCTCACCAGGCCGCAGGTAAACGCCAAATACTGCACAGGATGAAACGAACGTCAAGTTTTAGTCACGAAATGAGACGGTGTGTGTTTTCAGTCAAGGTTTGTGAAATGCAGTCATTTTAGTGTAACAAAAAAAAAGAAAAAACAGTACCTTTGGAGCATGTTCCAGATACTGTTTACCAGCAGACAGTTGGGACAATAACCGGAACTTGTTATCCTGTAGGACATAAATACCCTGGGAAGAAGAAGAGAGAGAGTTGAACGTTGAACGTGAGTGTAATTAAACATTAATTCCTTGTGTATCCGATGTAATATGAATGTACATAAGATATTACTGTGTCAATACAAGTTTCACTACTGGTTAACCGTGAGAAGAAACGATGATGATGATGATGATGATTTAAGTCGAACTGATTGCACACACCTGGTGATTTGTTCTCAGGTTATCGATCTGCTTCTTAAACACGCAAGTCCAGAAATCTTTGCAGATGAACTTCATGACGTCGAGCTCGTCTTTAAAACGCGCCGTTTCTTTGGTGAACCTACAGAGAAGGTAGAGACGTCAACCAGCTCCGTGATCACATAGAATTGGATTCAAGGGTTTGCAGTTTGAAGCGGGTTTTTTTTTTTTTTGTATGTTAGGCCTTGTCACATTTTCATTGAAAAACCCATATTTTTCTCTCCGTTTTGGCTTTTCGTCGACACCAAGACAGAGTTTTTAGTCGGTTAAAAAAAACAACAACTTTGGCTTCTCCCATTAGGGGTCGCCACAGCGGATCATTAGTCTTCATACCCCCCTGTCCTCTCCATCTGCCTCTTTCACACCAACTACCTGCATGTCTTCCCTCACCACATCCATAAACCTCCTCCTTGGTCTTCCTCTTTTCCTCCTTCCTGGTGTCTCCATCCTCAGCATTCTCCTACTGATATACCCCATGTCCCTCCTCTGCACATGTCCAAACCATCTCAATCTCGCCTCCCTCACCTTGTCTCCAAAACGTGCTACATGCGCTGTCCCTCTAATAAACTCATTTCTAATCCTGTCAATCCTCCAGGTAGCACCGTTAGACTCGAAACCTTTTGATGCCACCTTGAAATTGTAAATCGCTCTGAATCAGGGCGTCTTTGGAATTATAGCGTTTGCCATAATTGTATCAAGTATTGTTGCCCCTCATCTATGACATAAAGGGTCAAATTAAAGGTCCTCCATGGGCCGACTTTGGCCCTCAGACCCTAGTTTGGGCGTCTCCGTCCCTTCAATCTTCACTTGCCTTTCAATGAGACCTTGTCCCACCCGAAATCCCATGTTCTCCAGCTTTGAAACGCACCGTCCATTTTCCTAAACACATACAAAATTATTATTATACATGTCTAATCAAAAAAACTTTTTTTTTTGCAGGTAGACTGCAGTCAAGGTGTGGAAACATCTCAGCAATGATCAAAAGATTTGGGAGGCAAATGAACTCATTTTTAAGTGTTGTAAAGGGTCTGAATACTTATGTACATGTGATATTTAAAAAATAGAGACAAACATTTCTAATATTCTGATTTCACAACATCAATTTTTGTAGTATCAGACTGCAACATAACATTGAACACATTATTTGTGTGTATATATATATATATATATATATATATATATATATATATATATACATATACACATATTTGTAATCTTTACAATAATAATAAAAATAAACTTACATTTTCTCCTCCTTCTGTGTTGTTCACATACTGCAATAGTTCATTATGGAGGAACTGAAAAAGAGCCTCGTCTGCCATTTTCTGCAAATTAACCGGCTAATGTATGGATATCATGTGTAGCTTTTAAACGCAAACAACAAACGAGACATAAATACAAATAAATACAAAACAAAATGTTTACTTTCTTATTGTATATATCTATATTTGCTTCCTAAATGTGTGTGTATGTAAAACACCTCAGTAGCGCCCCTATCCAGCAACCCAATGGCGGAAATCCAAATAGCGTCTACTTTCCTGCACAAGTGCACTACATAGTGTGTATAACTCATCAGCCTACACGCCCTACGTAGTGCACTATATGTTTACTACAGAGTCTTTTGAGAGTCATCCAAGGGTCCTTGACTTGGGTTTCCTGCTTGCTTTAAGCTGTCCGTGCACATGCCTGTTTGGTACATACATCAATTATTAATATATAGTTTATTTCCAACAATTATTGTTATGATTTAGTAATAATAATCAGCGAACAAATTAAACACATAATATGAGTAATGTTAAAAATATTATAAAGCTGTAGCCCAGAACGTTTGCTTTTCAAATGAACTGAAACAAATATGCTGATTTGTTCAAAAGTTAATGTCTGAATACTTCTTCTTCTTCCTGCTTCTTTCGGCTTCTCCCATTAGGGGGCGCCACAGCTGATCATCTGTCTCCATACCCCCCTGTCCTCTACATCTGCCTCTTTCAAACCAACTACCTGCATGTTCTCCCTCACCACATCCATAAACCTCCTCATTGGTCTTCCTCTTTTCCTCCTTCCTGGTGGCTCCATCCTCAGCATCCTCCTACTGATATACCCCATGTCCCTCCTCTGCACATGTCCAAAACATCTCAATCACACCTCCCTCACTTTCTCTCCAAAACGTCCTACATGTGCTGTCCCTCTAATAAACTCATTTCTAATCCTGTCCATCGTCGTCACTTCTAACAAAAACCTCAACATCTTCATCTCTGCTACCTCCAGCTCCACCTCCTGTCTTTTACTCAATGCCACTTTCTCTAAACCATACAACATCTCAGGTCTCACCACAGTCCTATAAACTTTCCTTTTCACTCTTCTATCACATGGGTGGTGTTAAACATATATTTTAACACCACCCATATTATGTGTTTGAAATTGGTCACTTATTATTATTACTTAATCATAACAAGAATAGTTGGAAATAAACTATATATTAATAATTGATCTATGTAGATCGCCAAATTCTTTTTTTTTGTATCCAACTTCAATAAATGCTGTTTCTCAAAGTTATTGTAATTTATTCGAGCTCTTTTTGGACTGAAAATGAGGCCAGCATTGCTAAAAAAAATGTCATAGGAAAGTGCTGAGCCTTAATGACATCTTCAACAGAGGTGCAAAATTAGTATTTGTATTGCTCATTGTCAATTAAATAAATGTGGTTGAGTAGAGAGTCAATGTTGCGTCAAAAAATGTACACCACTGCTTGTTGATTGCGTTAATGTAAACCATATTAAATGAACAGTGTTGGGATTACATCACTGTAATGTCAGTGTTTTTTGAGGCTTCTCAGAGATGATGGTAGGTCCCGAGTATTATTGATGAGGTCATTTGCGGATGGAAAGAAGCTGGGTTTTTGTGCCATGAGGTTTTGGACCTGATGAATCGCAGTCTCCTGCCAGTGGGGACTAACTCAAAAAGTCGGAGTCCAGGATGAGAGTGGTTAGAGACAGCTGACCCCAGCTGCCTGCTTCCCAATGCGTTCCTGTTCAAATGCCAAATTATTGGTAAAATAGTTTATTTTTCCTAAAATGCCTCAGCAATTTCGAACTGTCGGTACTTTTTTAAGAGTTCTTTAAGATTTAATTGGATGAATAAGGGTTCTTTCTTATAAGGAACTCTAGGGTAATGAACAAAATCTCGTATTTTGTTCCAATTGGACAACTGAAGAACTTTTGAGATACTGATATAGATGAATATGGCAGTCAAAGGTAGCTCTTGGAGTTTCTTTATAAGAACAGAGATTTGTCGTGGTTATTTTGTAAACTCATGATCTCTTCATCATGGCACCTGTTAGTGTGTGGATTTATTTATTAGGCAGCAAGTGAACATTTTGTCCTCAAAGGTGATGTTAGAAGCAGGAAAAATGGGCGTAAGGATTTGAGCGAGTTTGACAAGTTGTGACGTCTAGACGTCTGGGTCAGAGCATCTCCAAAACTGCAGCTCTTGTGGGATGTTCCTGGTCTGCAATGGTCCGACCAGGTGACAAGGTCGTGGGTGGCCGAGGCTCATTGATGCACGTGTGGAGCGAATGCTGGTCCTTGTGGTCCGATCCAACAGATGAGCTCCTGTAGCTCAAACCGCTGATGAAGCTGTTATTGCTGTTATGCTCAACAATTCAGGACTGTTTTGGCAGTAAAAGTGGGACCAACACAATATTAGGCAGATGGTCATAATGTTATATATTATGTCATAATTGTTTATTATCATATAATGTCTGATACCCAATTTAAATATAAAAGGATCAAAGTTTTGTGATTCGTTACAAAAAATGTGAATTGTTAGAAAAAATTGGTTTCACCCCACTTAACTGTTCACTTAAATAATTTCATTAAATATCTATTCTTATCAGATTAATATCTGACGCATTCCCTACCCGTGGACTATTTGTTTAGGGGTGTGGGGAGTGGTAGCTCCAGTGGTTAAGGCGTTGGATTACTGATCGGAAGGTCGGGGGTTCAAGCCCCGGTATCGCCAAGCTGCCACTCTTTTGCCCTTGAGCAAGGCCCTTAACCCTCTGTGCTCCAGGGGCGCCGTATCATGGCCGACCCTGCGCTCTGACCCCCGTTTCCAAGCAAAACTGGGATATGCAAAGAACAAATTTCACTGTGCTGTAATGTATATGTGACAAATAAAGGCTATTCTATTCTTCTTCTATAGGGGAGGTGGTAGCAAAGTGGTTAAGATGTTGGACCTCTGATTTCAATATCGTGAGTTCAAATCCCAAAACTAAGCTGCAATAATTGGGGCCCTTGTGCAAGGCCCTTAATCCTCAATTGTATAAATTAGATAATAAGATAATAAGTTACTCAGGATAAGAGCATCGAGGTGCGGTTACCTGGAGGTTGAGTCATGTCAATTTCCAGATAGGACACTAGATGTAAAGTTGATATAACTCAACTTTTAGGCAAATGCTATAAATGTAAAAAATTTGTTCCCACCGAATCGACGGTTCTTAAATAACTTTGTTAAATAGTTTTGCCACAGATTTTCTCCTTTAAGACTAAAATTGTACATTTTCTATTCAAAATCACATATAAAGTTGGTTAAAAGAATGAAGACTCGGATGTATTGAAGATACTTTATTTTCTCTGTCATCCATGAATTTGTTTCCACGTACATTAAACGAATTCAGCCTTTTTTTTTTCTCTCTCGCCGAAAATGTGAAAAAAGATCTGAAATGTGAAAAAGAGCAAAAGGCCAACTGAGAGACAAAGATTTAAACCATCTTACTCCAGTGAGATACCCACATAAACACAGTTGAGGATACGTCTGAGGTAGTTACGTTTGAGTCCGAACACATCACAGTAACATTGATTTCCAGTCCATTTCAACTCGGGTCTTTTCTTTTCTTTTTTTTTTTTTTTTTTACTTTTTTTCCTTCTGTTGCAGAAACCGGATTCATCTCGTGAATCGCACCCGTGTCACACCATTTGCAGAAAATGGGACTGTCATTAACATATGTAACATCTGTAAGAGCAAACAGCAACAGAAATCACATAAGACAAAATACTTTGTTTGAAATTGAACAAAAGGACCAAAAACAGTGTTTTTTTTTTTTCTCTGTTGGGGCCTTAAAAAAACAAAAAACAAACAAAAAACAAACAAAAAACACCAGATGAGCTTAAAAAATGAAAATCATATTGATCATCATCATCATCATCTAACCGTTTGCTTTTACAATTATGGAATGAACAGAGAGAAATCAAGAGTTACAGAAAAAAAACGAGACCAACTAAATTGTCTTCACTCTTTACTGTCGTTCCATAGGTCATCAACCTGAGGAACGCAACGGCACTCTTTTAAAATCTCGCCTCAAATGCTAAAAAAAAAATTAAAATAATAAAAGCTATTTTATTTTCCTCCATAAAACCTGACTCTATAATCGTTTTAGTTTCATTACTACCGAAACGCAAATTATAGCTAGTTTTTTTTTTCTTTTTCTTTTAATGTTCTCTACATCCACTACATCATTTCATACAAGGATTCACTTTTGCTTCTCTACTCGATATCATGCCTGGGAGACAACTCTCCCGTCCGCTAAAAGAGGTAGATGTACTGAGTGAAAGCTGCGAGTTGGGGTGTGAGTTAACCACAGTTCGAACTGACTCGTAAGTCATGGAAGTGCTTCTGACTGAGAAAAGTGCTTGTACAATAGAGAACACAGCGATAATCCAGTCTCTTTTATCCCCCCCGAAAATATTACAAGATTCCGGACTGTGAAAAACTCAGAGATCGTTTTTTTTAACGATTTCACTTCCGGCCAAAAATCGATCTCAAGTGCATCCTTTTTCAGTGTCAGAATGATACGCATTTAAGCTAACGTTTAGACATTTCCGTATTCAACACGTCCACACTTACCTTTATTACAGCATTTACTCATTACTGAAAAACATGTCCAACAATGATTCCAAAGATTTTTGTGGGGATCTGGATTTCAGCTTAGCGACTTTGTCTACTGTACGAAAAAAACCGGCGGTTAGTTTCTTTACAGTTTCCACGTCTGATCTCAATCTTCCTAGCTTTCGACCTCGTAATCTTACTGTAGAATTAATTCATTGCCAGAAAACAGTTCAAAGTGCACGATTTTTCGAGTTACGATGATTACAATTTTCAGGGTGTTACGATGGCGGTACGACAAAATTGTAAAAAAAAAAAATGTTGACATTTTTGTACAATACGTTAGAACGCGTTTTTTTCTTCTTGTCTCTCTCCTTTTTAACAGCGTCACTGAAACAGAGCCTGTCCAAAACCGCTCGCACGTCATCACACACATCCATATATACTGAAAATTGCTCTGATTTGCTAAAGTATGTATCGTAATTGTAGTTACATTATTAACAAATAGTCTCGTAAAGTTGCTTCTCCCATTAGGGGTCGCCACAGCGGATCATCCGGATGTTTGATTTGGCACATGTTTTTACGCTGGATGCCCTTCCTAACGCAACCCTCCCCATTTTTCCCGGGCTTGGGACCGACACTAAGAGTGGCTGGGGTTGGTTCCCTGACCGGGGATCGAACCCGGGCCGCAATGGGGTCATTGGAACGCATCTCCATCTACCTATATTTTTTGTATATACATATATAAATATAAATATATATATATATATATATATATATATATATATATATATATATATATATACGCACGCACAGCTTTTCGGTTTTTCTTTACTGTACTAAATCGGTGTAATATCTGCACTTATCCTGAATCAGGGTTATTTTTCATTGTTAAGGTTCTGTTTCATTTCATTTACACATTCAGTTTTGGAGATTCCAGAATTTCACCACAGAATTTCCTTCGACTTTCTACTTTCATCTGTAATTTGCCTCTTTTTTCTGATATAACCCCCTTAGAATCTTGTTGGAAATATGAAATACTTGGCAAAGGAAAGAGTTCGTGCAAATTGTCATCTTTACAATTCATAATTTCAATTGAAACCTTTTTTGATTTCCGAACACAAGTGGTTGAAATCAGAGGGCGATCTAATGTAGGAATATGAATTCTAGATTGAACATTTAAAGGAACGTAGTTGCGTTGGCTTCTGTTTTAGCCATTTCTGGAAACTGCATTACGCTGATGTGGATTGCGTTGGAGCCGATCCCTGGAACCCTGGCCGTTAAAGCGGGAATACGCCCATAGACATAGTTTTACAGCTTTCGTTTAATTTCCGTTTAAATACACATTTCCTGCATGTTTCTTGGAATCTTGGCCGGAAGTGGAACAAATGGTGGTCTCTGACTTTTTCACAGCGTCTTATTTTCCTCAGTTTAGTTCAATGCGGACTTCTCAATACTAATATTAATCTAAAGAACACCATAAATCACTACAATCAAATAAAGGGAAGAACTACTAAGCAAAACAATATATATCCTAAGTCGAAAAAAAAATATTCTAAAAACAATCTATTCAATCCAAAATTCTCACAAATCAACTTATTCTACAGAATTTATCAAGCGGGATCCGTAAAGTAAGAGCCTTCTGTCGAAGTCCGCTGAGTGCATCGCTTTGTGGCGATGAATACGCATCACTCAGTTTACAAAGGAACATCACTGCTGGAAGGCTTGATGAAATCGAGGTAGAGTAGGAGAGAAACCAGGAGGCTGATTTAAATGCCCCAAGGCCTGAGGCTCGTGCAGCGGCTGTGGCTGAAACGAGGCGAGAGGCCCAGAGAGCTGAGAGGTAGGAGTCGGCGAGCAATCTGTGGTAGTGGTAGAGTATCCCATCACGAGGCCCCCTGAACTCAATGGGGCACTGTACGCTGGCAGGCCAAACGGCAGGAAACCCAGCAGTGGCGAGAGGTCCACGTTAGCAGCGGTGGGCGAAGCCTCGGCGGTGGCAAAGGAGTTCCTGAGGGTGAAGTGGGCGCTCTGACCTCCCAGGCTATCAGGCAAAAGGTCACTCGGTCTGGACGCGGCGGTTGCGACTGTAGCCTGAGGTGGCATCGGGCCACACTGGAGCTCATTCAGGAAGTTCTCCATCTCAGCTTTCAGATATGAGGTAGCAGATGCTGGTTGGTATCTCTGAGCCTCGTGGTACTGTTGAGGATGGTGCTTGCTTGGCTCAAAATAGCAGCCCACACCCATGGGGCTAGATAAAGCCCCAGGCATCACAGCATGATGGTGACTGAACCCAGAGGTAGATGCACTCTGCAGACCCTGAGGATTGAAGACACCCATTGAAAAGGCTTTCGAGGCATCTTTTGGGGATCCCGAGGTACACGTGGTTGGACTTGGTTCTTCTCTCATTACACTCGGGGGTGCAGACGTGAGGACATCCAGCTCCTGGGCATGACTCTTCTTAAGGTGGCGAGTTAGGTGGTCACGTCGGCCGAAGCGCTGAGCACAGCGAGGGCACAGGAAGTCCCTTCTGCCCGTGTGCACCACGGCGTGACGCCTCACGTCCTTCCGAGTGAAAAAACGCCGGCCACAGCGCTCACACTGGTGCTTGCGCTCCCGCACGGCTCCGCCTGGTGGAGGACGTCCGGTATGGGTGCTCAGATGCTCGAGAAGAGTCGGCATGCTTTCAAAAACTTGACGGCACACCTTGCAGGTAAGATCTCCGGTCACCGAGGTGGCATGAGTGGCCACGTGGCGTCTCAGACCCAGCCGGGTGTTGTAGTGTTTGCCACACTCTTCGCACTGCAGTTCTGGCTTGTTGGAATCATGGGTCTGCAGGTGGCTGTTCAGCTGCTCTTTTCCATGGAACATCGTTTCATACGTACGAGCAGGTTTTACTATGTTTGTGCTTGGACATCTAGGAAAAGTCAATTTTTACACAACATGGTTATGAGGAGTTTTTTTTTTCATGATTAAGCAAAAATATATACAGAAAAGACGGTCAATACCAGAAAACCAACTTCGTCATATAACTTCTCTTGAGCTGGTTGGTAGTCCGTTTGCATATTCAACATCCTGCACAAAAACACACAGGTGTAATGAGTGAGATAGTTTCGCTTTAATTACAGTCCATGTTGCTGTTTATGACATTTGATTAGGAACCAGGGTTTCTGCAGGTTTCATCAAATCTAAAACATTTTAAGACCTCTTTAAGACCTATATCGTGACTTAAAAAACACACAAATACGTTTTTTTTTCTTACAAATCCGTTGTTTAGCAACTGGCCTTAACCGAGCCCTAATTTTTTTTTTCCCAAGCCAAATATCACATCCACTTCTCCATAGCTGAAAAATTTAATCCGTTTCATGTCTGTGGTACAATCCAAGAGAAATTTGCACCAATAACAGAAATCTGATTGGCTGTTGGTCTCATTTCTAGTCGTAATACAGCGAATTATTTTTGGACTGGTCGAGAGTAAGAACTTCATCACTGGAAGAAGAAGAAAAAAATAAAACTAACCACATTCTAAAGTTTCAATGAGCAGTAAATGGACTTTAGAAAATTTGACCTGTTGTAAAATTATTTAAGACCCAGAACAACGAATTTTACTTTTTACCGCCTAAAATTCATGTAGCTATCTAAAAATCAGGTGAAGTGGTGAGTATTTGATTAAATCCCCTGAGGATTTTACTCTTTTGAGTTTTACACAGAATGGTGCGAAAAACAAAAAACATTCGAGTGACAGTTCTGTGGGTGGAGCCTCCCCAATTCACCATAATTAATCAGTGAAGTTGAAACTAATCATTTCCCAGTCTTCCTCTACCCAGTTTTGCTCAGCATGTGCTCATGATGGCCTCAAATTCTTATTCCTGGATAACAGAGAGGAACCGAATGTGATCTTCTGATGTTGTAGCAGATTTGTAAGGTGTGTTCTAAGATGCTTTTCTGCTCATCACGGATTTAAAGAGTGCTTATTTAAGTGACTATAGACCTCCAGTTAGCTCAGACCAGTTTGATCGTTCTCCTATCGCTTTCTCACATCAACGAGGTGCTTCAGCCTGCAGTCCCTCCGCTCAGTGTTAAGACTTTTGTGTGTGAACAATCCAGAACTTCTGCTGTTTCTGAAATACTTAAAAAAAAAGCTGGTTCCAACAACCACAGCACAATTGAAAGTCACAGAAATGACACTCGTCCTTCATTATGATTTTTGATCTGAACATTTAGCGTTTAGCGTTTTTATCCAGAATCGAACAGGTGTACAGGTACATTATACTGTATTGTAGTGTAACAGTGTAATAATCCCTGTACTACATTCAACTATTCTGCCATTAAATAATTTTCTCTAACAAATAGCTGCTACAGTGTTATACAGTCTGTAAGTAACGCTACAGTATTCCCTGCAAAACCGCTCGAGATGCACCTCATCCGCTTCATTATAGGTCTTTGTAGACAAGATATGGAAATGAATCAAAGGCCAGGAAATGGAAACAGACGCTTAGGTACAAAGTCATACACTTAAAGCAGGCTGTCTTTAAAATTCTTTGCTTTCTGTTTGTACTTTTACTGCTTGGGGTTTTCTCTTTGTATGAGTGTATGAGTGTATGAGTGTGTGTGTGTGTGTGTGTGTGTGTGTGTGTGTGTGTGAACTATATACTTGTTTCTTTCTACTCATTTAATCCTGTGTGCAGGTACTTTTAAACATTAAGCTGAAATACCTACACTTATACACAGTTTTGAGGTTAGAAAAATTTCAACTATTGAAAAAGGTCGAATGCTGTTATCTAATCGTACACAGTAGCGATCGAGTATAACTATGATTATTACTTTATTATAAATAGAATAATCCTGAGGAAAAAAAATTCATAAACAAATAAAAAATGTCTTAGAAATCCTTTTTTTTTTTATTCTGTGGTAAAACTGAAAGTAAAATGTGATTATTTCAGCAGTAATAATACATTATTTTGTGCTAGTTTTATATTTGATAAGATATTAAACTATTGTGTACACTTTAAAACCGTATGTTTCTGGTCTATAAGTTAGGAAGGATTTCATCTATTTAAAAAAAAGTGTTTTATTATTACTGTATTATAAATAGAACATACCGAAGAAATCAAGCAAAATATCCAAAGAAATTTCAGAAGGAAATTTATATAAAATTTATATAAAACTATAGACTATTTTTATGTTTTTGAAAAAAGAGGGGCTCAACTGTAGAAGATCCTAGAAATATTTTTTTTATTCGCCATTTAAGTACAATTTAGTTCATCAGTAATTATTATGTAATTATTACAATTATTTTGTGATGGTTTAATATCCTACTAAATGGATCTCGATAATCTTAAATTTAATTTAAATAAAAAAGTTTTGTACTGGAAAAATAAAAAGTCTGTAATGAAAAATAGACTAAAAATGCAATATTACATTTTGCGATCAAAAATAAATAAATAACATTAATCCCCCAAAACATTATTCATCCATGATCTGTCAAAGATTTTAGAGTTTTTCCTAATTAAATTAAAATATTTACGATTTACAACCTGCTAAATATTTCTCTACCTAATAAAAAAATAAGTTGATCTCATACGCCTATAAAACCTGGTGTCGAATAATAAAAAAAATTATCAAAAAATTAAGCATTAAAAAAAAACAGTATAAGTTTAATGCTAAAAAAAAAAAAATTTTTACTTTTTAAAAATGTTCCTCATGCACTTTTACATTTAGTTGAACGAGTTTACTCTTAGTCAGCAGAAGCGTGTAAAGCTTCATGCATTAGACCCCCATCATCATCCCACCACCATGCTACTGCTAACACACACACACACACACACACACACAAACACAATTGCGACACAAAACAACAAGATTACACATGCATATTTTCGAGAAACATTTTTCTCCATCGGAAAGTGACAGAAAATGAAAAAATGTAATAGATAATTAATATTTATGTAACTTTTATGTCTAAAGTAAACGTTTGTTCAAGCAGTATTTAGACCCCTTTTTTACACCGGCCAACTTTTTTGCTCACTTTTAAACTGAAATAAATCCTCATGCATTTAAAGAAATAATGCACAATTTTTTGTGCACGTCAGATATTTGATCTAGATTTGGACAAACCTCGGATTGGGTTGATTTAGAGGGAAATAAGTGCATTATATTCAGCAGAGCAGCAGCTCTTACCACCAAACTTTAAAGCCCCGAACAAGTCCACTTTGTGCACCGGATCAGATCCATAACCAGGCACCAAAACCACACTCTGACTGCCATCCCTGCTTTCCTCCACACCCGCAATACCAACGTCGTTCTTTTTTTCTTTTTCTTTTCTCCCCGCTTCTCTCCGTTTTCTCTGTAATTTCTGGACCCGCTCCAGGCCTGTGCGCTGTTTTCCCTCTAAACACAGCGGCGCTCGAGCTGCCGAAGCCCGAGAGCGCGTGCATTGTGGGAGCGTGACGTCACGCCATCTTTCTTTTCCTTTTTTCTTTTCTTCTTCTCCTCCCCTAAAGTTTCTGCTTTATACGTGTATAGTCATTTCCATCGCTCAGGCCTCTTTTAGTTCATTTCACCCAGTACAAAAAAAAAAATAATAATAATAAAATAAAATAAAAAAAAATCTCAAAATAAATTTTTTTATTTATTTTTTTTTTAATAATAAAACTTTTCTTACAAAAAAATTTGATTTACTAAAGGTTTTGTCCACGTCCTCTGCTCAGCAATACGCTCTACTCATATTAGACATAGATTTAAACAATTAAGCTTAATTTTTTTTCGTCGATCGATTAGCTGTAAATGTTAATGCCGTGGTAAAAAAAAAAAAAAAAAAGTAATAAAAACACAAAGTTTGTTGCTTTTGAAAAACAATTTGTTTGGTCCTTTGTATCCCTCAGACCTTTTTTAGTTCAACATGTCACCATTTCAACCACCGAAAACACAAATCCTAATGTTTTTGAATGTTTTTATTTATAAATTTCTTTTTATCTGCTCAGCAATACACGCTAGTTGTAGTAAAACGTATTAAACGAGGATTTACATTTCCTTTTTTTTTCTCCTTGGAAGTTAATAATCCTCAAAATAACTTGCCGGACAAAACCTAGCAGTGATTGAGATATTTTTTTTTATTTTATTGTTCTGAAATAAGCCTTTTCTTTAATGGGTTTTGGACATTTGTATTTTCCAGCGAATGAAAATCAAGACCTTTTGACCAATCAGAACAGGAAAACGGTCAACGATAACCTCAGCCAGGACCGGAAAATCGTGAGAGAAAAACAAAAGATGGAAAGATCTGCCTTTTTAAATCTTTTTTTTTTATTGTGTATAAACATTTCCTTTTTTATACATGCTTTATAAAAATCTAATAATGAAACCAAATCACCACAAATGTCAAAAAAATAAATTTCAGCTGCCTTATTATCAAAGTGTACATCATGGTTACAAAATACAAAACACACACATGAGCTCGTTTGCTTTGGTTTCCTGTACCCACATCAAAATTCAATATTTCACAACAGGAAAATCAAAGCAAGAAAAACAACGAGGCAAAAAAATCGATTCCTCTGGATGATGTAATCAGCATTCAGTCAGAAATACGTCGCCCGATCGCAAAAATATGCATGTAAAGCCAATTCAAGGGAGTCGTTACCACCCATAATCTTTAAATCCAGACTGGATGCGGGAATCGGGAATCGCACCCAATTCTAAATTGCTGGCGTTTTTTTTTTTTTTTTTTGCTGACAACATATTTCGAACATTTCTTCATAAGCTTACTTTGAGATGCTTTTTTTTATTTATAAAAGTGGCGACTGGGTAAGTGTCGAGTTAATAAATGCAAATGTAAACAATGTGCAGTTTTGGCCCATTCGACTGTCACCTATCATCAGTCCTGGATACAATTCCAATCCACCATGGAATTTACATTTCACATGTTTGGCAACCGCTTTAAAATCAAAGTCTTTTTCTAAAGAGATAAGAGCTGAAGGTCAAGCTAAACCGGCGCCCTTCCATATTTGTTAGCTACAATGGATAATTAAAGTCTACACAACCCCGTGACCCGACAAACAACAATGAATATAAACGTAATATGAGCCCATTTATGGGCCCAAAAAGTGAAATTTTCTGTTTTCCATTTCTGTAGAATTTTCATGACATCATCATCTGAGTGCTGAAGGGATTTTCCACAAACACCGTCCAAAGTTTCAAGACAGGAGCAACATTTAAGGAGCTATTGACCAGAATATATCTTGAGTCAATTTCTGATATTCTTCACATAGGCTATAGGGACGGGCGGCCATTTTTTTTTTGGGTAGAATTTTTTCATTCACGCACACCAAAAGAAAAAAAAGGATATATATTAAAGCCTACCCAAATCACCAACAAACCATGTGGGATGTTTTAACGAGAACAAGGCAGGGTTTTTTTTGCCAAGACAGCTCCTCACCCACAGATGAAGCATGGTGGTGGTGGTATCATCATGCTATGGGGCTGCTTCTCTTCACTCTTCTCTGAGGCTTTAATCAAGACTGAGAGATCTAAGGATAGCGCTAACTACCAATCGATTTTGCCATAGAACCTGCAGGCTTCTGTTAGACAGATGTTAGAAGATAAAGATCTTCTAGCACAATTACATCCATCAATGAATAGGTTTCAATTTTATTACTGAAATGTTCTCACAATGAGATGGACAATTTCTGATCTAACATAAAAACAGGGGTGTGTAGACTCTTTTATATTCACTATATCACAATTTTGTAGTTCTGGCGCTAACATTTCGACAAGCGCTTATTGTAAAGCGGAAATTTTGTTAAACTGTTAAACCAGTCTCAAAGAACCGATTCCAAATCCCGATTTTCTTCCTGAATGTTCACGTGTTCCCAAAATAGCTGGTATCAATCGGTGTTTGCTATTCCAGTGTTTGTAACAGCATGACGATGAGCATAGCGATAAAACCGGCTGTTTTTTTTTTTTTTTTTGTCAGTGGTATTCGAGGACTCCTGGATAGACGAGTGAAGAACATGAAGACTGTTGTGGCTGGAATGTTAAAAGGGAATTTCACTCCGATCATAAGCCGAGCACTGAGGGAAACACCGCAGTACCTGACAGAAGCATAAAAGAGATTTTGGATTGAGGTACAATCAGTTATACAGGAATAAGTCGAAAAAAACAGCAACCCGTAAAAGGCAATTATACCAAATGATTTTCCTATGAGAGCACATCATAATATACTTTACTCCTCTGATTACAATTGTATTTAATTATTAATGCATATCACATCACACGTGTCACTCTATTGTTCCGGTTTTCACAGCTAGAAGCAGCTGTTCCCTCAGCAGCTGTTCTCAAAATCTCATTTTGTCATTTTACAGTGAAATCCTGAGGATTAATAAAAAAAAAACACCATGTAATATAGAACAATACAGTAATATAATGTAAGCTATATATTAGTGATATAGTATAATATAATAATACAATATAATATAGTAAAACGTAAGTACCTTGATTGGTTAATTTCTTGGTTTTTTCAATTATTATTAGTTTATTTAATTATTTTTATTTTTTTAATGTATATTTTAGAACACACACACACACACCTGTATTACCCAAATGGGGTCTAACAAATGTAAACTATTTAATAAAATGTTTCTATCTATTTAATTTGTTTTTAATCAATTGAATTTGTGACAATTTAATTGATCACTAAATGTAATCAATATAATAAAAAAAAAGTTGTATTGCATTAATTAGATTTATTCAATTTTTTTTTATAAAATATTTTATTATTTAATAATATAATAATATTTTATATATTATTTAATTAAGTGGGCATTTTATTTAAAATTGTTTTAAAAATGGGAACTGTTCAAATGTATATATGATAATCACAAAAATAAAAACAAAGCAATTTTATGTTTTGCATTTCTTTATATATATATATATATATATATATATATATATATATATATATATATATATATATATATATATATATATATTAAAAAATAGTGTGATTAGATTACATACCTTTGGGGCTTCCCTGGCTGTCTGCAGACTCAGACTCCGGCACTTTCCAGTCTAACTTACGTCCTTTTTCATAAACGCTCTTCAGTACTTTCCGGAAATCTTCCTGCCCCCCGCGGCTCACCTCTAAGTACTTCCTGTACAGCTGTAAAGCAGTGCGTGCGTCTTCTATACTGTCATGGGTCTCACTTTGAATATTTAAGTCTGAAACAAAAGCCAAAAATAAATAAACTGGACTGAGGACATGATGTTTTTGATTTGCTTTTAATGTTTATAGCAAACGCAAAAGATTTGGTGATAAATTTGTTGTTTTTCTGTATTTTGCTTTAACGGACACTGGATACGACAGACAGGACACTGGAAATCACCTACCCAGGAAATACCAGGCCAGGAAACGCAGGGAGATCATTCTTTTTCTGGGCATGTGGAAGAGGTAGACTGTGTCTATCACCTGGTCTTTCAGGACCTAAGCACAGGAAGCATGTTAATATGCAATAACGAAGCACTAAAACATCGCTGGCCAATTTACTGACATTTACGGTTACATTTGAAAAGCGTGTGAAACTCACCAGAAGGTTTATGACTCGGAAGTCTTTTTGTAATCCGTGGCCAACGAAACGAACTCCCGTGTCGATAAGGAAGCGGAGTTTGAGGTAAGTGGACTTGAGAGTGGTTAAATGCTTGGAGGAAATCTTGGCATCCAGGTCACCAGGTTTGATTCCCGAGTACTGAGTCAAGTAATCAACCACCTAGAGCCAACGTTAGGGCACAGAGATTTATTTATTTTCAAATGAAATGTCCCAATGATTTGGATTTTGTGAAATCTGTATTTATAGTACATATTCCAGACATGCTATGAACAAGCTGTTATCAAAAATAAGATATAAATGAACTCAATCATGTAGTTTGAACACTTAATCCTTTTTTCGTAAACCCATAATATTCCCTAAATGTCTCACCTGCTCCTGTGTTGAGATGTAATCGTCAATAAAAGGAACCCCTTGTTCGGCCCCTGTCCCCTCACACAAGTTATACGAGCCACAGACATCTGGCTCGGCTTTATGGTGGACTTGGTGCCGTCGCTTCTTAGCTCCGCCTCTTCCTGTTCAAACGCAAATGCATGTCAGCTAAAAGGGTTAATGTCTGAACATTTCAGAACGTGTTAATCAGGGTTCAAATCCTGGTCCAAATCTGAAGGTCAGGGGTTCAAGCCCCAGCTCTGCCAAGCTGCCACTGTTTGGTCCTTGAGCAAAAGGCACCATATCATGACCCCAACATTGTAAGAAGCTTTTTCATCTACGCGAAAAAGGAACTGTGTTTTAAAAGTAAAAGCCTCTAAAGATGCACATGTGCAGTTTGCATGTGATGGTTGAAAGTCATGGTCATTGCAGGAAATTTTAAAGAAATATCAGAACCATCTTAATTTTGGACCCATAGGATGTGTCTATCTGTACTATGATTCCATATGAAGAAAAAATTGCCTGAGGGATTGAAAAATCTGATTGCGAGACCCCACAACAATGGAAAAGGATACAGGAAGACCGGTCATTAAAAAATTTCCCACCCACAGGCTGGCTCGTCCAAACCAAAAGGGAAAAAGCTTGTGTTAAACTTGATTAGAGTCATGTGATGCCACTGTTTTTTTTCAGGTCGTTTTTATCAAAACGCTATCTACACCCTTCCACTAGGGGGTGTAAGAGTACACAAATTCCACTGTTCGGTACAGTTAGGGGAAGAAACGGAAAACAGATAAATGTTGTTTTTGATTATTATTAACAAAAGTGAACAACAATTGAATTAAAAAAAATTATTTAAAAAGAAATTTAAATAAAATATTTATCAAAATAAAATTTAATAAATCAAATGAATGCCATGCACTTTTATTATATTGATTAAATTGAATAATTGATTAAATATACACAAATTCAATCGATTAAATAGAATTAAATAAATGAAAAATTGTAATTTAATTGTACATTTAATAGCCCCCATTTGGGTGATATTTTCTTAATATATGTTTATACTTAATTGTTCTACATGTTTAAGAATACTTTATCAAATGTACAAATTTAAGAAACACACAAGATAGTTAATTTATTCAATTTATTTATGAATGAATTTCCTTCCCTCGATCCTTCATTTATCCATTTACTCCCATGTTCTGCGCAATTGTCAGGAATTTCTAAAAACGTTTCACTGACCTGATTGAGCGTGACAAACTCCGCATCCAGTCCCACGAGGTCTCCAGCCTGAGGCATCTCGCTCACCATCAGAGGGATGAACGTGGCGTGACTCTTCCTCTGTTTGCGAGCCAGTGATGCTTCTGTCAGCAGCACATTGGCTTCGATTGGGTTTTTAACTGTGGAGTATTAAAAAGATAAACTGATTTCATTAACGAATATTGATCCCGGTCTGAAAGATTACGTTTTCAGGGTGAAAGATCTTACTGCACAGGTCATATTTTGTGTGGTAGTTCCTCTTGGCATAGTACATGATGGCTGGAACCTTCCAACTTAAATCGAACTGAGCCGCTTCAGTCTGAGGGACACAAACGCTTTATTAGGACTCACAGAAAACAAAAGAAATCGTACAACATTTCTATTTAATGTGTAATTCTTTACCTTATCAATCGTCTCAATCAGGAAGTCATTAAACAGGTACCACTGCTGATGTGTGACCCCCTGTTCAGGAACGAAAGCTTTTAGTGCCTCTGATATACTTAAATTCTTCCTACCAAGAAAGTCAAAGGTATACGGACACCCAACCTGCACACCCATATTTTCCCATTCCAAAACCGTGAACATATTTTTTTGTTGTTATAATAATCTCCCACTTTTCTGGGAAGGCAGTAGATTTTGGAATGTGTTTGGACATTTAAACACAACAGGATTTGTGAGATTACGATGTGATGGTTGAGGAGGTCTGGGGTGCCCTTGGTGCTCCAGTTCATGCGGGGTTATGGCCAGGTTTCTCTGCAGATTACTTCCGCATCAACCTTGGCAAAGAATGTCTTTATGGAGCTAGTGGTAAATGTTCTTCCAAATGGATTGAAGAAGAACCGCATATGGGGGTCACGGTCAGGAAGTCCATAGCCTCATGAAGTAACATATTATTAAGAAAGAAAGGTAACCTCTTTTCTCTGGTGGTACGTCTCTCCCACTTTGATATGAGCCACCAGGTTTCCGCCTGTTCGTGGGTCGAGAATGTGAGGCACCGTGACCACCAGGTCATAAACAGCAGCTCCCTCGGACTCGTCCTCTGGACTTAACTACAACACAAAAACACGACACGCATCAATACTAATGCTGACTGTATATACGCTCGTGACGTATGACACTCGGTGAGGGTTGTAGAACTTCCTCACCTCGTCAGTCTCGCCCCAGCTGCACACCTCAAGACCGTGCGTCTTACTGACGCACATCTTTAGACTCTGTGGAATCCACACGTGCCTCAGGTCTTCGGCTCGTGTGTCGAAAGTCAAACCTTCTGCGCTGTAGGCCTCGTCCCTGTTCACATCAACGTTAGAAGCACATCGTATTAATAATCATATTTCCACTCAGTATATCATCATGAATGGGAATTTGGCTGCCAATTAAAGCTTATAAGCAATTAATCATTTTTTCTGATCTAATTATGTGGATTTTATGTTACAGCCTCTCCACAGAGAGGAAGAAATCCTGGTGGTTCCAAACAATGTTTCTGTTCCTTTCCCCAGATCTGTGCCTCGATACGATCCTGTCTCAGAGGTCTACAGACAATTCCTTGGACTTCATGGTTTGGTTTGTGCTCTGATATGCACTAACTGTGTGACCTCATATAGACAGGTGTGTGTGTGCCTTTCCAAATCATGTCCAATCAACTGACGACCACAAGTGGACTCTAATCAAGTTGTAGAAACATCTCAGTGGAAACTGGATGCACCTGAGCTCAAGTGAGTGTCGTGTCAAACGCTGTGAATAATTACATAACTTGATGTTTTATTTTGAATTTGCAAAGATTTTAAAACGCACCTCTTTTACGTTGCTATTATGTTGGTACTGTTTGTAGAATTTTTAAGAAAATAATGAATTTGATCCATTTTGGAAAAAAGTGTCGCGCTGTGAATATTTTCCGGATGCACTGTATGTAGTAGTATATTAGGTGCAGTGTGTTTCAGTATTACTCTAAACACCACTCCGTAGGAAGAGGCTCTTTGGGCTTCGGTGGCTCTGCAGCTTCTTTCTTCAATGCCTTGTTAAAGGAGTACTGCAGAAAAGAAAAAAATAACAAATGTACAAAGTGGTAGCATATTTTACCAATAAACATCCATTCGATAAATCTGACGAGTGCTCAATGTCTGATTTCACATAGGAATACTTGGGATTTCTCTCAATAAGTAAATATAAAGCACATTATGATAATTCTGTAAATAAAAATAAAAATCCTGTCTGCAGTGTGGCCTTTCTGCACTCGTTTATTTATTTTTATACACATTGCCTTTCATTTAAACTTTAAAAATTAAAAAAATAGTTGTACCAAGGGTCCCTAACCACCGGCCCGTGGACCGAAACCGGGCCATGGATCATTTGGTGCAGAGGGAATTAGAACCTTTTTTTAATTTCTATTTTATTGACTTATCACATATGTTGAAAATGATCACTCGTTCCCACGTTTTGGTCACAATTTCTTTGTATGCATCGATAAATTAAGCTCCCCACTGACCCCCCGACCCAAATGTTAAACAGCTGGTCCACAATATATATTATATATACAGTTAAATTTAGATTTTCATGCCACACTTATATATTGTAATATTTTGGCCAATTAATTTCAGTTAAAATAATAATAATAATTGTTTCATATACAACATACAATTCAGTTTTTTTATGCTGCTACACGTTCCATTTCAATCAATATATATTATGAAATGAATAATTAATTAATTTCCCTAGGGCAATAATATTTACAAAGTATTTACTGATATGGTAGGAAAGCTCACCTCAGCTTGGGCTTTCCAGAACTCTGCTTCTTTCACACTGTTCACCTCGCAGTTTACAACCAACACATCAGGCAGAGAGCGAATGTTCCGTGTCTGCACCTGCACACACACACACACACACACACACACACACACACACACACACACACACACGGTTAAGCTTGTTTTATTTCTCAGAAGTAACAATGAAACTTCTTATTAATTAAAAGAGGTTCCTTTTGTTTCTTACATTATGGTTGATATTATTATTAGCTATTATATTATCATATTTCCTTCAGCAGCTTCTTCTGTATTGCTCATTAAGTTAATAACCCAGAAATATTAGGTTACTTAGACGATGTAATACGTACGATTTTCTTTTGACTGGTACACAAGTCCGACATTGTAGTCTACTTAAAGAACCTTCAACAAATCCATATATTTTTCAGTTATGATAACCAAGTGCAGTTGTTTTTTTTTAGAAACTATAACATATTAGAAAGTGAATATAATTATTTTTTGTTGAACTTCTGGTGTGGTTAAGGCTCAGAGTTACTGATCATAAGGTTGGGGGTTCAAGCCCCAACACCGGCAAGCTGCCAATTGTGGGCTCTTGAGCAAGACCCTTAACCCTATCTGCTCCAGGGGTTCCTGACAAGCTGGAATATGCAAAAAAAAACTTGGTGGAAGTTAGCTGGTTAATGATTTGAGTTAATGATCGAAAGGTAGAAGGTTCAGATCCCAGTATCGCCCAAAGCTTCCACTTTAGGCCCTAAACCGTCTGTGCTCCAGGGGGCGCTGTTTTATCGCTGACCCTGTGATTCCGACATCGCTTGGATACGTGAAGGAATAATTTCGCCGTGCTGTGATGTACATGTGAGAAGTATAAAGCAACTTTACTTTTAACAATCGGAATTGATAATCCAACAGGATCCAACAGGACTGTCACGTGGAAGTTGATACAGTTCGAACAGGCTGCATACAAACGGGTGAGGAACAAACAAAAAAAAGTTAAAGCGATAAGTTAAAGAAACTTACGGTAGGCTGATATTTTTCACAGTTTTCACACCAGGCCTGTGTGCTCTGCTCTAAACAAATGCTCTTCTTCAGGATTTCAGCAAAGTCATATTCCGGGACCTTTTCTGTGTGTAAAATAAATAAAAGACGTTATGAGCCTATGATACAAGTTAATGAACTGTCATTTGAATGCATTTTTTATGATGCCCTAATGAATGTCTGGTTGATGCATGTGTAGGTGTGTGTATGTGATGTGTTACCATGGGAACTCTGCTCAGGATAGTGCATGGTGAAGAGCAGGGTGAGTGAGGAGCGCACCGTCTCCTTCCCGCAGCGACAGAGACTGCTGTTCTCCACCTCGCAGCCGAACAGCCTGCCGATCACAGACTCCCCCGAGGAACCCAGCGTACTGCAAATACACACATGCAGATCGGGCTTAATTGTTGACGTTTATTTTTGCCATTTAAGATCATCAATACCAACAGAAAAGCTAAAGCATCAAAAAAAGAGATGACAAAAATTATTCTAATCGACGGTGATTTTCTGTAGAAGGATTAGACTTTAGGCATCGGTGCTTCGGCGTAAACGTTAAAGATTTCATGCATCAACTTTAAAAAGTGTGTATCGTTTTTAACATATTTGCATCGGAATAAAAAGTTTTATTTATATATAATTGTTACTAGATACTTTTATTATTTATAAAGGATAATTCTGACCAATATTTGATATGTAGATCGATTTCTCCTCGCTAAACCGTTTCTCGAGCGCGTTCTCTCAGCACCGCTGCTGCTACACGAAATTGACGTACCACTACAGTGACCGAAGAGTCCTGAGAGTCGCATAGAATACAGATTAACATGGCAGAGGTAGAGCTGCGTCTTCCTGGAGACACAACAGGCAAATAATGTCTGGTTTTATTTCATTTATTTTTTGCACTACAAAGACCTATAATGATCTAATGTTTACAACCGACTAGTTAGGGGTTGAGGGTCTTGCTCAAGGACTCCGCCGTGGCAGCGTAGTTGTCCTGGGATTTAAACTCACAACCTTCTGATCAGAGGTACAACATATTAACCACTAAGCTACCCCTTCTCCCCTGGTGAATGAAGCAGGATGTTCATGGTGCATGTCTGTGAATGAGCCTCTCACCTGCTGGTCCCTCTGTATGCCTGAGGTCCTTCCTGCTCCTGTGTTTCCTGGTGCAGCTGTGTGAGGATGAAGCAGTTCCAGCTCTGGATTAGACGTCCCAGCCTGGCCTTCCCTGTCTGCTCATCAGAATCAGCCAGGATCAAACCGAGAGCTGAGGCTTCAGGAATTGTCCGGAACGCCCGCAGGAAATTACTGGCCTGGAGGGAACATCAACAGCATTATTTTCGAGTACTACTAATAGGAGTGCACACAAGAAAAGTTCCTCAATTATTTGACATCATATCTCATAGTTCATCATTAGCCAGTACCTGGCAGGGGTCTCCTCTGCTCAGATCCAGCATATGAAAGAGAAAGCCGAGCTCACAGGCCAAACAGAACTCCTTTTGGCACAGGTGATTCTGCACCAGGCAGCGAATTGGCTCCAGGAAATACAACACCTTGCCAGGAGAGAGAAAGGTGATGGTTAACAAAGGTGAGGAGGATAAATCTCAGAAAAACCTGTAAATCTTTTAAGAGATATATATATATATATACACATACACACACACACACACACACACACGCACTTGTGTTATCTTTTACTAATATTTATATTAGTTTGATGATCTGAAACATTAAAGTGTGACAAACATGCAAAATAAGAAATCAGGAAGGGGGCAAACACATTTTCACACCACTGTATAAACAAAAAAGACCACAACTTGACACAAGTTGTATGTTTGAGCGTCCGTGTTCCTACCTGGATCATGCAGTTACAGTAAGCGTTGGGTATATGAGGCTCCAAACCAGCAAACAGAGTCCTGTTATAATGCTTGAAGTCAAAGTCCTCAAGCCCAAGTTTGGAGTATTTGATGGTGACCTGATGGAGATACAGAAACATTTTCCTGTCACATTTCCTGCTCTCTAGTGTGTGTTTTCCCAAAACTCAAGCACTTCAAACATTTTGTGTAAATCCTGCTTCAACTTATGAAAACCTCCAGAGCTCATCAGTAAGCTGAAGTACACTGATTAGGTATAACATTTTCACCACCTGTCTAATATTGAGTTGGTCCCCCTTTTGCTTCCAAAACAGTCCTGACCCTTCAAGCATCAACAGCATTAACTTTTTTAGCAGTTTGAGCTCGTCTGTTGGATCGGACCACACAGACCAGCTTTCTCTCCTCACGTGCATCCATGAGCCTCGGCCGCCTGTGACCCTGTCGCCGGTTCACCACTGATCCTTCCTTGGAGCACTTTTGATAGATTCTGACCACTGCAGACCAGGAACATCTCACAAGAGCTGCAGTTTTGGAGACGCTCTGACCCAGTCGTCTAGACGTCACAATTTGTCAAACTCGCTCAAATCCTTGCGCTCGCCCTTTTTTCCTGCTTCTAACATCAACTTTGAGGACGTGATGCACATCAATACCTTTCTGTACTTTTTTGGCACCATGTAAAGGTGAGGCTCCTCATCTCTTCCAATTGGAGATTCTGGAACCTGGTTGTAGTTGTCATACTCCAGCTCCACCTCCTTTATCTTATAAGGAACCTGACAGAACAGAAACACATGGAACATGTTAAATACGCAAAGAAAACATTTATAAATATCGTCTCACAGGGTTATTTACTGTTCGATGTTTTAAAACCAATACAGTTACAATACTGTAAGAACACAACCATCTCAGTGGACATAAAGTTTAATTATTTCAGGCCGGTCTTTATTGGCGGTGCGTTACAGCATTATATTTTAAATTAGAAGTTAAGGCGTGTCCTGAGAGTCACATAGAATACAGATTAACATGGCAGAGGTAGAGCTGCGCTTTTCCTGTAGACAGAACAAAAAAACAATGTCTGGTTTTATTTTTTTCACTACAAAAGGGTCACGTGTTAAAAGTCAGAAGGCACTAAAGCAAATTCATGATTTATTTTATGATTTTTATTTTATGAACAAAAGAAGTCGTCTCACTGATGCACACCTTCACTGTATCTTTTGAGTTGCCTCCAGCACAGAACTAAACCCCAAGCATACTGCTTACTGTTTTTAATTACTGCTTTATTGTCGTATTTTATCCTGTATTCTGTCCATTTTTTTTTTTTTTTAATTTTGACAGTGTTTGGCCCCCTACTTAGACCCAGTATTTAATCTTGGCCTCCTTCTATGACCGAGTTTGAGACCGTGGACTAAATGGTTTAGGTGGTGATGATTCTATAGTGCGGTACCTGATTTCTGGGGCGTGTGCGAGGATTCGGAGCGTATCCGATAAACCCGACAGTCTTCATCGTTCTCAGAATCTCTGGGTCCACGGGAGGTGCACGTCTGTAATAGATGGGAAAAAGTGATGTATGACAAAAAAAAAAAAAAAAAAAAAAAAGACAGCAGAGGGCAGAAGTGTACAGCAAACAACAACCAGCTGCTACCTGGGGTTGGGAGTGACTAGGTTGCTGAGCCAGTCTGACAGCAGAGGCTCCGTGCTGGTGAGAGGCATTGGCACCAGAGACAGTGGCACCAGCTCATGGTTCCAGTCCAGCTGGGGAAGTGAGTCTACATGACAAGGTAGTGCCAGGTCCGTTTCTCTGGAGTAGTCGTTGTAGGAGACATCTGGGGCGCTGGACCACAGGTGCACGCAGCCGCCCGAGTCTCCGAATGCCAGCGCCTGCTTACTGCTCGACACGTCGAAGCTCATTAGCAGCTGCCCCACTGTATTCACGTGGAAAATATCGGCCAGGTTGGCCAGACCTGTGGGCTCGCAGAACTGACACTGACCTGCAGGGGGCGCCAGGAGAGCATCATTATCATATTAATTTTATTAGCATTTCAATAACAACCTGAAGAATAAAAAAACATAAGGAAAGAGATTAAATATATGCAAGGTGCAAAAGTAACCACTAGGGTGTCTCCTGCACAGGAAACTGCGTTGATCAAAGATATACCTGACTGGGAGATAATGGCCAGGCGGGACGTGTAAGTAGGGATGAAGCGGAGAAACAGCGGATCCACATGCACCTGCAGAGGGGTGACGGCTCGCATCATGCGCAGGTCGTACACCATCAGGAAGCGGTCGCACGACAGTCCGTTGAGCCCTCGGCTTGAGAAACCACACGCCGCCAGCAGGTTGCCGTGCACGTCAAAATCAGAAAGGCTGCCCGAGTACGCGTCAAACTCGTGCTCTATTTTAAAGGTGCGCAGATCTCGCAAGGACACCTGTAGTATCACGAGACAGAAGCGGCGCAGTGAAAAGTTTGGGAGTTTTGATGAGCAAACACAGAACACGCCTCCTGTTCTCAACCCACTATTGTCAACAAAAAAGAGCAACAATAACAGCGTTCTTAAGCTTTAACTACTGAAAGAAAAAAATTCCACCCTTTGCTTTTCAATACATGGCCCATATTTCCTAATTTGAAACTTTCCAGACTTTCTCTGACCAACTTACTTGCTAATCTTTAAAAGGTCATGAACCGTGTCACAAACCTGAACATAAAAAAAAAACGATTCTTGGAAAATCCATGCGTTCAAAGGCGTGCCCATGAAGATGTCCCTTCACAAATTTTCTCACAGTGACATACGGACACATCCTGTTTCTCTTTTCCTCTCACCTTTCCAGACGTATGTCCACAGAAGAAGAAACGATTGGACTGCCTCATGATGGCCACGCCAGGGATCTCCACGGTGAACTACATCACGACACACCACAAAGAGAAAAGGCAAATCAAAACACCTTCATTACTGTAAGAAGCTTGTTCAAAAGAGAAATAAAAGCCAAGGAAAGAATATTTGAGGGTTTTTTTTAAGGTTTTTTTTTTCTTTTACTTAATCTAATGTTTCTATTTCCTGTGTAGCAATGCAGCAATGCATATGATAATTTCATCCTTATTAGGTTTTCACTTATTTTACATAACAGAGACGTTTTCCTCTTAAACCAAAATATGCATCTTGTTTAGGACAATACACATTTTTTTAACTGGTAATCTCACTTTCTGAGTTTCCTGCACGGTGTTCAGATCCACCTCGGTCACATAGTTCTGCAAGCCTCCCAGCAGCAGCGTGTTATTGTCAGTGAGAAGCAAACTGTGCATGTCAGCACCCTCCTCCATTCTGGAGCACATAAACACACATGGATATATTATACCAGTCATGAAGTAACATCTGTCTCACTTTTCGATGTTGTTGTTTTAACTCACGGGTAGTCGAACATGACAAGGCCGCCTCGTGTAAGGCACTTGAGGTTACTCTTAGTCAGAAACAGGACGCCGGTGTCCATGCTCTGAATGTGGCGGATGTCATCAGCCTGGTGCACCTGGATAGAGGAGTAACGTCCCATTGTTGGCCCGAAAAAGGAGCTTGCATGTCCCTGCAATGGGAGAAAAAAAAAGACTGAGGCTATAAAGGTGAATTAAACTGGAAAGCATGACTATAAAACTATAAATATATCATTTTGAACAAAATGAAATACTGTAACAGTTGCATTTTTCCGAGATAAAGCTGAATTACAAAAAAATTATTACATTATAATTAGCACCCATTTAAATTATTTACCTGTTTTTCTGCTGAAGTTTAAGATACAGTTTAACCTCGTTTATATTAGCTATAAGGGGTGACAATAGGAACCTTGCCCAGGGTTCCAAAAGGCTAGAAACAGCCCTGATTACGCAGGATGTGGCAGAAACGAGAGAGAGAGAGAGAGAGAGAGAGAGAGTTAGAGAGAGAGAGAGAGGGGGTGAGAGAGAGAGAGGGGAGAGAGAGAGAGAGAAGGGGGTGAGAGAGAGAAGGGGGTGAGAGAGAGAGAGGAGGTGGGAGAGAGAGAGTTAGAGAGAGAGGATAGAGAAAGTTAGAGAGAGGGGAGAGAGAGAGAGAGAGTTAGAGAGAGAGAGAGTTAGAGAGAGGGGAGAGAGAGAGAGAAAATGGGAGAGAGAGAGAGAGAGAGAGGAGAGAAGGGGGAGAGAGAGATCGGTCAGAGATTATTGCGTGTATGGGGATGTGTGTTGGAAAGCGGAGGTTGCCATTTAAAGGCGCGTTAATCCGCAAATGTGCGCGTTGGCGTCGGGGAAAGATGCGCGGTTGGGTGTGTGAGTGGGTGTGTGTCCCTGCGTGAGTAGGAAGAAAATGAAAGCGGCGGGGAAAAAGTGAATGAAAAATAAAAAGCTGAGATCTGATACAGTTTTGTCATATAGTGCACTGCCTAAACTGAGATCTTTTTTGTTTTGTTTTTTGTTTAGCAAACTGTTTTCAGAAAAAGTGTGTCCACACATGCACTTATTTAAAAGTTCATTTATTTCAGTAATTCAACTCAAATTGTAAAACTCGTGTATTAAATTAATTCAGTGCACACACACACACACACACTGAAGTAGTTTAAGTCTTCGGTTCTTTTAATTGTGGTGATTTTTGCTCACATTTAACAAAAACCCACCAATTCACTCTCAAAAAATTACTTGATAAGACCAATCAAAAAAAACATTTTTAGTGAATTGTTGGTCTTCTGGAAAGTATGTTGGTTTACTGTATATGTACTCAATACGTCAGGGCTCCTTTTGCTTTAATTACTGCCTCGATTTGGTGTGGCACGGAGGTGATCAGTCTGTGGCACGGAGGTGATCAGTCTGTGGCACGGAGGTGATCAGTCTGTGGCACGGAGGTGAACCGTCTGCGGCACTGCTGAGGTGGTGTGGAAGCCCAGGTTTCTTTGACAGTGGCCTTCAGCTCAGCTACATTTTTTGTTTCTCACTTTCCTCTTGACAATAACTGGATAAATTCTCTATAGAGTTCAGGTCTGGTGAGTTTGCTGGCCAGTGAAGCACAACAACACCATGGTATATGGAATACGACAACTGTAGCCAAATTCCCAGAGCTTTTATAATTATTTGTTGTGCATATATTTACATATTTATCTGCACTTGACAGATTAACTACACTTGCTATTTGCACTTCTGTACTTATTGTCCACCTGTACTAAGTATTTACAATAAACATCTATCTATCCATCCATCCTTCCATCCATCTGGCTGGCTCTCTTTCTACTTGCCTATCTATTTATCGGTCTATATGTTCACCTGTCTATCTATTTGTCTAACTGTCTAGCTCTATCCATCCATCCATCTATCCATCTATCTATCTATCGAATGATCTATCAAATGATCTATCAATCTATCTGGCTCTCTATCTACTTGCCTATCTATCCATCCATCCATCCATCCATCCATCCGGCTGGCTGGCTCTCTATCTACTTGCCTATCTATCTATCTATCTATCTATCTATCTATCTATCTATCTATCTATCTATCTATCCTATGTGAAATAACTCTCTGTAGGCCATGTACAATAAAATGAAGCACATGTAAACAGTGTAAAACCCTGAGTCAGGATTTATTACTATTAGTGGACATTAACTCTGCTCTTGCCGTGTTCTGGATGTGCACGGTTCGGTCTCAGTTACCCACCCGGTGGTTCCCGATCCACAGCAGCTCTTCGTGCATGTCGAAGTGGGTCGCTGTGACCGGAACTCCGACCTCGGACGCCACACTGTGCAGCTCGGAGTACATGCCCTCGGCCACTGGCACGGCCATGGCGTCCGGGTCCATCTCCACGGCCTGCAGCAGCGCCGGGTCCAGAGTCGAGTCCAGCCCGGGCTCCATGCCTCCGTGCAGGCCGGTCGCGTACTCACCCAGTCCTGGGTCCAGACCGTCGAAGTTCATCATGAGGGCGGTTCTGCCGGGGGTGTACAGAAGTACAGAAGTACAGTAACACTGATCATATCCTATACAACATTAGCATTAGCATTTACAAAGTGCAGCGCATAAACCGTTTTTCTCAAACCGAAACTAACCAAATGATCGAATAAAAATGCGAAAATAAATCTATTTAAAATAATAACTTCCATACCCGGTCAGTGAGTGACCATTCTTCCACAACAGAGTCGAGATTAGCCCAGCTAGCTCCTATACACACATCCTCCAACCATTCAAAACCAAAACACACTCCGGTTCAATACTAAACCTACACATGCTCCCTAGATAAGTGAGTGCCCTACATGCGTCGATAAGGCAGTGCCCTACATAGTGCACTCTATATTCAAGAGGATGTTTATTAGGATTCGGCCCTGAGCTCCAGGAGAGGTGGCTCTGTTCCTGGTTCAGCTGACAGAAGGACAGGTAAGGGTGCAGTGTCCCATTTACACATCTGCACTACATTATCATGACTTATATCCTATGTAGTGCACTTTTATACAAAATAAGAAGGGGTTTGGGATACAGCTATTCTAAATGCAATCTTGCAACATTTTTCCAATAATAATAATAATAATTTGTTAATGCCTGGAATATTCATAATAATAAGATAAATATAAATTCATTAAGGGTTCTTTCATGCACATGGGATGTCAATTATGTTATTCCATAATTAAAAATGTTCTCCAGTCCATTATTGTCTATATTGTGACAGTAATTTACAGAAAACACAATGCAAAATCCCAAATAATAATAATAATTATAATCATAATAATAATAATTACTATTATTAGTAGTAGTAGTAGAGGTAGTGATAGATAGATAGATAGATAGATAGATAGATAGATAGATAGATAGATAGATAGATAGATAGAGTAAAGGTCAAAAATTTGGACACACCATCTCCTTCAGTGTTTTTTAATTTAATTTTTTATAATTTTCAACATTGTACATATCTATCTATCTATCTATCTATCTATCTATCTATCTATCTATCTATCTATCTATCTATCTATCAACATTGTAATATATTGTATGTAATATAAGACCACAATTAATGCAGTAAGAAATTAAGATCAGTAACATAAATAACAGTAAATAACAACAATAATGAATAATTAAAAATGTAGAATTTGGAAATGCTTTTCTGATTAAAAAAAAGGGTTTTAAGGAGAAGCCTTTACTAACCTATGGACTAAAAAAGTTCTAAAATTATTATATATTATTATAAATAATTATAAAAATAAAATTATTTTGTTTTTTGTAAAGAATTAGCGTATAAATCACATTTTTATGTACAATTTTGAGGGACATCATAATACATGCTATAAGAAGGTAATAACTGGTACATTTGTTACATATTATTACTAATTATTATTATTAATTTATCTCAGTGGACTAATGCAGCACCATTGCAATCTACACAGGCCTAAAAACAATGAAAAAAAACTTGAAATGAAATGTTGGAAGCAATAAAAAGCAGCTTTATCGTAAAACCACAAAACCCCACAGCACTTAAACGCTTTCCCACGGCGGAAAACGTCACGTTACACATTTACCTCTGATTGTTACAATCCCTTGCTCTGAAAACTCCTTAGAGAAATGCTGAATATCTTTTTTCAGAGGAAGTTTCACAATATCACAATATAAACATTTGCACACAAATCTGTGATTTTACTTCACTTTATAGCATAAAATACAAGAATGAGCGCCTCGCTATCAGCAATGTATCGAAATTAAGTGAATATAATATCAAAATTACAGCTAAAATACACCTACACACTGCTTTACACATTTTTTATTTAAATTTTTGTTTACTTTGGGTTTTTTTGGTTCGTCTCATTCAATTAAAAAAAGAATCCTATATTAATTATACTCCGATCATGCATATTAACATGCTAGGTCTGTTATAGACAGCCTCAGTATTGTGAAATGAATTTAAGACGCTATAATCAGTTTTCTGCAACAGTCTTCATAAATGCTTTGTTCTTTCCCACACCCTCCATGGAAAATTCACCTTTTAGATAACAAAAGGAGTATATGCTAATAGTGGCATGGGAGAATCAGGGTATTTTCGTCACTGTACTTTTTTGGATAGTCAGTAGATAATCTTACCCTTATCTCCTTCTGAAGGAAGTTAATTCGAAAGCTTCAATTAAAAAAACAACAACAACAAAAACAGCACATTAAAGGGCATTCACATGGTAATGCAATGAGCACACATTGGGAAGCCCTGCTTGATTATTGTCTTGAAGAGAATATGTCAGGGGAAATCCGATGGCATCTCAAGGGTTGATTCTTATGATTGAGGTGAACCATGGGAACATTCGTTTGGCTTTACCACTTTTAAATCCATTTCCAAAGTGATTTATTCCTCTTATACTACAACATGTTACATATTGTTCATATTTAATCAGTCATACGGGTGATGGAAAAAACAGGTTCCTGTTATCACTTAGGTTTTAGCAGCTATAACTCGATTTTCTCCCTTTTTCATTGTTAATTAGACAAAAAAAAAGAACAGCGTTGTGGACACTTAAGAAGAAACTTGTTACTGTACTCCAGTATGTCCAGTACTTTATTAGAGGATTTTTATTTTGGGAAACATTACAGAAAAACATGCCATTATATTTAGTGCATTTTAGCAGATGCCCTTATCCAGAGTGACGTACAAAAGTTCTTTGAAGTTTCTATTAATGAATAAATCAACAGCGGTATATTGGTATATAATGGATGGTGTATTCTAGTACGTGTAAATGACGTGTAAACCTTTCGTGACTAAAGCTGACTCTGAGAAAGAATGTTGATTTACTGCAACATACCTGTGCAAACGAAAATAAACTTGCACTACCAGGTTGCATATCGTCAGCCTAAAACTCTTATGGGAGGAATTATAGCACACTTTTACAAAAGATCATTACGTAAAACAAACAAGGAAAATAAGTTCAAGTATGAGAGTTTCAGGAAGAAGTAGGTCTTCACAGGTCATTTGAAGATACTCAGCTGTCAGTGGCCATCCTGGTGCCAGAACAGAAAAGAGTCTTGACCTGTTACCCTGTGAGATGGTTGGACCAGTGAAGCAGTTCTAGAAGATCTGAAGGAGTGTGGTGCAGTGTGAGGAGTTATAAGAGAAGTGAATACACATATAAAAAGCTTATATAAGAAACGTATATCAAAATACTTTTATGAGAAACTTATATCGGAATACTTACAGTATATAAGAAGCTTAAAATTATACCAGAATCCTTATATAATACTTATAATAGCATAATTATATAAAATGCTTATACGTACATAAAAATACTTTCAGTCACTTCTACTTATATGAATACTTACAGTATACAGTCAGCTCCATAAATATTGGGACATTGGCACAATTCTAACATTTTTGGCTCTATACACCACCACAATAGATTTGAAATGAAAAGAACAAGTTGTGCTTTAACTGCAGACTGTCAGCTTTAATTTGAGGGCATTTACATCCCAATCAGGTAAACTGTGTAGGAATTACAACAGTTTGCATATGTGCCTCCCACTTTTTAAGGGACCAAAAATAATGGGCCAATTGGCTTCTCAGCTCTTCCATGGCCAGGTGTGTGTTATTTCCTCATTATACCAATTACAATAAGCAGATAAAAGGGTTCAGAGTTCATTTTAAGTATGCTATTTGCAATTGGAATCTGTTGCTGTCAACTCTCCAAGATGAGATCCAAAGAGCCGTCACTAACAGTGAAGCAAGCCATCATTAGGCTGAAAAAAACAAAACAAACCCATCAGAGAGATAGCAAAAACATTAGGCGTGGCGAAACAACTGTTTGGAACATTCTTAAAAAGAATCAACGCATCGGTGAGCTCAGCAATACCAAAAGACCTGGAAGACCACGGAAAACAACTGTGGTGGATGACCGAAGAATTCTTTCCCTGGTGAAGAAAACACCCTTCACAACAGTTCACCAGATCAAGAACACTCTCCAGGAGGTAGGTGTATGTGTGTCAAAGTCAACAATCAAGAGAAGACTTCACCAGCGTTAATACAGAGGGTTCACCACAAGATGTAAACCATTGGTGAGCCTCAAAAACAGGAAGGCCATATTAGAGTTTGCCAAACAACACCTAAAAAAGCCTCCACAGTTCTGGAACAACATCCTATGGACAGATGAGACCAAGATCAACTAGTACCAGAGTGATGGGAAGAGAAGAGTATGGAGAAGGAAAGGAACTGATCATGATCCTAAGCATACCACCTCATCAGTGAAGCATGGTTGTAGTAGTGTCATGGCGTGGGCATGTATGGCTGCCAATGGAACTGGTTCTCTTGTATTTATTGATGATGTGTCTGCTGACAAAAGCAGCAGAATGAATTCAGAAGTGTTTCGGGCAATATTATCTGCTCATATTCACCCAAATGCTTCAGAACTCATTGGACAGCGCTTCACAGTGCAGATGGACAATGACCCAAAGCATACTGCAAAAGCAACCAAAGAGTTTTTTAAGGGAAAAAAGTGAAATGTCATGCAATGGCCAAGTCAATCACCTGACCTGAATCCGATTGAGCATGCATTTCACTTGCTGAAAACAAAACTGAAGGGAAAATGCCCCAAGAAAAAGCAGGAACTGAAGACAGTTGCAGTAGAGGCCTGGCAGAGCATCACCAGGGATGAAACCCAGCGTCTGGTGATGTCTATGCGTTCCAGACTTCAGGCTGTAATTGACTGTAAAGGATTTGCAACCAAGTATTAAAAAATTAAAGGTTTGATTTATGATTATTATTCTGGCCCATTACTTTTGGTCCCTTAAAAAGTGGGAGGCACATATGCAAACTGTTGTAATTCCTACACCGTTCACCGGATTTGGATGTAAATGCCCTCAAATTAAAGCTGACAGTCTGCAGTAAAATCACAACTTGTTTCATTTCAAATCCATTGTGGTGGTGTATAGAGCCAAAAATGTTAGAATTGTGTCGGTGTCCCAATATTAATGGACCTGACTGTATAAGATGCTTATACTTATATCAAAATAATTATATAAGAAGCTGTGGCGAGATCATGAGTGTAAACCCACGGTTCTGGTAAGATTGTGAACAAAGTGAGGGTGGAGACAATGTGTGTCTTTAACTATAGAAAACTTTCTCCTTTGAAAGGTCTGATGTGCAGGTGTAAGAAACACTGAACTGCTCCACACTCACATAGTGTTCTCATACAGCACTGCTTTCATTTTCCGAATTAAGTCTCTTCAAAAGCAGGATTTTTGACTTTTAGTAAAAGTAAAAAATGCAAACTTTTACTGGTAATATTTTATTAGTTTATAGGAAGGTGGTAGCCCAGTGGGTAAGACATTGGACTTTGGATGAGAAGGTCACAATTTTAAATCCCAGAACCATCAAGGTACCGCTGCTGGGCCTTTGAGCATGGCCCTTAACCCAATAGTTTTGGACAAGAGCTTTGGATAAGAGCATCTGCCAAATGCCATGAATGTAAAGGTAATACCCTGCGAGAACAGGAATGGGGTACTTCATCCACCGTTGGTCATGCACCAGTGAAACTGGAAAAGTCCAAAGTCCTGTAGACTTTTCCATAGCAGTGAACTCACTGACTGGTACAAACTGGAGACCTGAATGCTATATAACAATTTTTTTTCACATCAGGTTTAGATGTTGTGCAGTAAAGATTTTAATATATTGTAATATATAATATTTATAACATCTACTGTAAATCTCATGGAAAAAAAAACCCTAAATTGTTATATAACATTTATACATCAAAAATTTTTAGCTTTGTTTGAAAAAAAGAAGAAGAAAAAAACACAGTTTGGGCTACACTACCATATAAGGAGTGTCGCTTTATTTTCAGTACTTTTCGAGCTTCATTGGAAGAGCACATACTTCTGCACTTTAGTGGTGATGGGAAGTGCACAAGGACATGCTGAGTGTTGGAACAGTCCTGAATTGGAGCTGATATCTCCTTATGTATTACCGTGTCTGGGGTGCAGTCTCACTTCCTCCGTACACAAAGTTCAGCACACTGCAAACCAAACCACAAAGAGCACAATATTTGAGCAACTTTCAGATGAGGAAATCGAAGCATTATGTTTGTATTTGTAGGGATAGCAACCGCTCCACCGACAACAATGGAAAATTTTTCATTTTCTCAAAGTAAATCAGTCAAATCACGTTTGTTTGGTACATTTGTGGGGGAAAAATTCTAACCTGGACTTTCAGAACCAAAGATTACACAAATCCACGTCATCATGTACAAATTATCATACGTTTATATTTGGGAAATATAGGATTTTTAGGATATATAACATATTAATATTTATTTATTATTTTTTAATATATTGTATGTACATACATTTACATATATTTATTACCATATTAATAAAAAGTAATGAAATGAACTATATATATAACCTAATAGCAACCTAATAGTTCTATAAAAAAGAATATATATATATATATATATATATATATATATATATATATATATATATATATATATATATATATATATATATATATATATATATATATATATATATATATATATATATATATATATATATATATATATGTTCTTTCTTCTTTTAATTGATTTTTTTTTAATTGATTTTTTTTATAGAACTATTAGGTTGCTATATTATTTTCTAGATCATCTATACTACAAATTTAAGAAAAAAAAAATATTTTATGACCTAAAATATCCCCAAAAGGATTTTTCTATTAATTTAGATATATTCATATTAATTGTAATAAAAAAATATATATAATTGTATAAAACAAAAAGCATAGCTGTAAAGACACAGAGGTCCAATAGTTCTCATAAGCCTTTTCTTGTGTACAGGTTTTTATTTTTAGTAAGAACCAGGTACTACATGTATAAACAAATCCAAAAACCAAGCAGGTTACATATATAAACTGTTTAATGATTGATATATGTTGCTTTTACAAACTGAAACTAAACTGTGACATTTTCATTACGACGATCAGCAAACGCAGCTTATCATAAGAGACTTAGAGAAGTGCTTTTAATACAATAAATACATCCTGAAACGGGTTCACTGGGTCCCGAACTAAGAATACTGTCAATCTAATAAAACAATTTTTAAATGACATTTACATTATGGCATTCAGCAGACGCCTGTTTTCAGGTGCTTTGAATACAATAAATACATCCTGTTATATTGTAATAATTATAATAATACTTTGTAAAGTTTTACTTTGTATAAGTGTACATAAACAGAGCAAACAAACCTCTGAAATCTAAATTTTTTACACTTTCTTATAATAACATACATCTTTCTTCATATAGAATATTTTGTTTTGTCTCATTCATACACACTAAGTAGCTATGGGGTTAAGGGTCTTGTTTAGGGGCTGGATTTGAATTTATGACCTTCAGATCCAAACTCCAGTGCGTGAAACATTAAGCTACAGCCTTCCACAATATTAATATATGTAATATGTAACGTACATAGTCATACTTATTGCAATAATAGCAATACTAATAAAAAAATCTCAGTTTAATCCTTTTGCAAATAAAGTACAACAGTATGATTTAATAACAGTATGATCTCAGATAGTTTTTTTTAGCATGATATCAGTCACAATTCATCATTTATTTGCAGAGAAAAAATTTCTGCAGGATTTGGACATGATTTCATCATCAACAATGTGAAGGAGGTGACCTATCGAAAAAAAAAACAGATGATGGATGACATAATGTATTTGTAATTAAAGCTTATTCATAAACATAGTCATTCACTTCTCATTTCCTGTTTCGAAATCCAACAATGGAGCCGAGCCAAATGACAATGGGGCTGCGAGAAATTTATTGGAACAGGAAACTCTGATTTTACGTTTTATATTAGAAAGGGTTTTTTCTGATCTGTACAGTATGCGAGATCATTCGCAGTCGCATGTCAGAACTTCCAAAACAAACCTGTTATACCATGTGTGTGTATCCATGTGTGTGTGTGTGTGTATTTACAGTATTAGTCATTGAAATTCATTCATTCCTTTCACATCTATAGACAAAATGGAAAAAACTCCAGGGCATTTCATTCAGATGGTTTTTTCATTTTTTCCGAACTCTCTTCGAACTATGAAACTATATGCAGTGTAGCTTTATCAATAAACTAATAAAGAATATAATGACAAAGAGAAACTGGGCAAAATTCAGAAACTGATGACCAAATCTTTTAAAAATGATGACATCGAATGACATAAGATTGTATAATGGTGATGGAATGATTTGTAATTCGTGAACATTACAAAAACAATGAAACTACATTGGACTTGATATTTTCACTACACAAAATATATTTAATTCTATTTTATTTCATATAATTTTTTAAATTTACAAGCCAATAATGAAATTAAAAGTCACACAAAAATCTACATGAACAATAATTTAGACATTAGAGATTAGATATTAGAGCACAACTTTACAATAAAACAAATAGACACACAGAAAGAGTCAAAATCGAGCTGGTTTGTTTGGTTTTTTAATTATCATTCAAAAAGTCTTATAAATTATATGATACTCATCAATCAAAATCAATTCGATAATAAATAATAATAAAGAATAAATAAATGAATAAATAAATTATTAATGCATTTTATTTATGCATTCTGTTTTATATATATATATATATATATATATATATATATATATATATATATATATATATATATATTATAAATACAGTATTTCAGTGATCACATCCACTGCTTCCTGTTTGCAAATTTCATTGTTTTGAATCAATCATTACATTTATATGTGCCCAGAACAATAAATAAATAAAAAAACTCCTGTTTGCTCGTAGATTTATCGTTCAACATGCTTTTCAATATTGTGTTGAAATTAAAATCTGATAATCTCATAATCCATCATCTTAATCCCATGATCTAATCTACACACTCATTAAAGAAAAAAAAGACACCATACTCAATGCTGTTCTTTCCTGGTCACTGAAGATATAAAATTTTATATACGTTTGCATCTTTTGCCTTGAAATGTGGAATATAATTTAATTATAATGTACAATTGAACACGATTTTAGTGCACGTGCAATCTATGAACAATACCAACGACAGCAAAATACTATGATTACTAAAATCACTATTACAAATAATACATTTTACACCTTCCAGAAAAAATACATGTAGAGTCGGTACCACCCCAGGTACAGTTTCGTCCACTTGTTTTCTGGAAATGTAAGCGATAATCTGCATTCTATTAGTCATACATGACAACAACAACAACAACAACAACAAATGAATACTACCACTACTAGTGCTACGACTAATAATGAATAATTATAAACAAATATAAAGGGCACCAAAAGTTTTACCCAAAGGGAAAGATATAGTTCATCTTATCTGGAAATGTAATAATCTGCATTCTATTAGTCATACATGACAACAACACAAACAACAACAACAAAATACTACTACTATTAATACTACCACTAATAAGAATGCTCAACAAATATAAGTGGAACCAAGTGTACCAACCCTGGATAAAGAAATAGGACAGTTTAATGCTGATGTTTTCTGGAAATATAAGCGATAATCTGCATTTTTTATAAGTTATACCTGATTACAAAATACTATTATTACTACTGATATCAACAGCAACGAATACTATCATCACTACTAGTAGTTTTACCACTAATAATAATTGTAACAATGATAAACAAATATATAGGAGGAAAGAAGGAATGGTATAGTTTGGTGCTCATGTTTTCTGGAAGTGTAAGAAATAATCTGTATTCTATTAGCGATACATTAATCATACATACCAACATCAACAACAACAACAACAACATACTAATATTACTATTAATAATAATGGATCAAGTGACAAGGAAAGGTACAGCTTTAGTACTCTTGTTAATCTGTCTGCTTTAGTGTTAAATGATTTTTGGGACCCAGGGACCAGGAATGGTACAGTTTAATATCCCTTATTTTTCTGTAAATAATAAGACTTTAATTGGTTTAATTGGTTTAATTAACTACTACTACTGATAATAATAATGACGATTGTTATAAGCGTGCATCTGTTTATTATAATATAGGACCCTGACTTCTTTCCCAGTCTCTATTCCAACTTAATAAAACAAAAACAATAATTCCAACCAGTGCGGAAAGCAGTAGTGGTGATGATGCAGTGACCGCTGGAAAGCCGCACTGTACCTGTGGCTGCGGAAACGCATCACGTGACTCATCGCCGTCCTTATAAATAAGGTGAGCATTTAGAGCTAGAGATGCAGAGGGATCTCAGAGAGAATCATTTAACCTGGAGATCAATCATTAGCGTGAGATCCAAGTCGCAGGAATTTCTTCTGACTATGATGAGTCCGTTCCAGCAGATTGCGCTTGTCGCCGCGATGCTCGTGTGCGCGCTCGGAGCTCCAGTGCGCGTCACCGACCCGAACTACTCGGAGGGCAAAAGTCTGGCAATGAAGCTCAACCAAAAGGCGAGATATTTATACGAGGAGGTGAGTAGCAACCTGAATTCAGACATGTTTATTCCTTTCCTAGTCTGTTGGAGTCATTTCAAATTGCTACTTATTAATACGTTTATTATTATATATATGAATTTATATTATATGATATTAATATTACATACACTCAGAATTCAAGGTACCAAAATGCACTTTAATTGCACGACTTTAATTAGCTTTTAATTACAGAGGAAAGTAATATTAAAGTTAAACAGCTTATATTAATTATTTTTAAAGATTAGGCAAATTGGACTTAAATACAAGACTGTTCACTGGTGGTGTGGGATTTTTTTCCTTGAACATCTATATTTCACCCCTAAATGTATTATATATATATCTGACAATTTTTTAGAAAATAATACAAATTTATATTCAACAAAGGTAATAAGAATTACAACTTTGCAATACAAACACAAGGCGTTACAGAATAATATCATCATCATCATCTATATGTTTTTAAGAACTGCATCATCAATATTTATTGTGCTTCCTTTAGGTCGAGACCCCGAACATGGTGGCTGCAGTCAGCGACCCTCCTCTGATGATCAGGCCTGAGGACAAGTGCGATCCTGAAAGTCTTAAGGCAAAACCTGAGGTGGGCAGAATTTTCTTTTAGAGTTATTAACGGTTTAAACAGTTAAAACAGGACACACCGGAGTGCTGGACAAAGGCGTCTGCTAAATGCCGCAAACGTAAATGTAACATTTTGTGATATTAGTGATTCTGCTATGTGGATCGTTAATGCCATAAACACTAGTCTATACTATAACATCTTGAACATTAGAGTTGTCGCAGGTTTAAAATGTGGACTATAAATCCATCAACACACCTGTTCAATAAATACTGCATGAAAGATGAAAGCATAAGCAACGAACTTGCATTAGTCAACATTTTGATTATTAAATAAATAACTGTTCATTGTTACATTAAATACATATCACTTTGTTGTTTTACTGATCCAGATCATTTGTCATTTTGATTTCAGATTTGCCTGTCCAGGGTTGTTCTTGCATTAAAGAATTACAGCAGGATCTTTGGGGACAGTGGACTGTTCCAGGGCTACAACACCAAATGTGACAAGTGGAGAGCAAATGCTACAGCTATAGCCGAGGTGACAGAACAAATCCTGGAAGCACTACAGGTAAAATTTCTTTCTTAGAATATTGGATTTGACTATACAAAGAGTTTTCTGCAAGGACGGAAGCTCTTTTAGTTTGTTAGTCTTAGCATTTAATCATAAATGATGTGTACGCTTCTGTGGGTGTTGCATTTGGTAACTTCTCCTGTCAAAAATCCAATGTTACATTTTTTCAATTGTGCAACTGATGCATTCTTGGTGCTAACCTTCTAAATCTGACCACAGGAGCCATCAGAGACTCCGACACCTATAATGATCGATAACTGGATGACCGAGGGCTACCTGTGCCGTGACAGCGTCCAGCGCCTGTATTCTTTCTCCATCGTCACGGCTCGTGTTTTCAGCCACTTGTCTTCACTTCAACAGTCAGCCTAGACGATCACGTGTTATCATGTGTTAAACCTGCTGCATTAATTTTTTAAACGTTGTCGTTTCTTCGCAGAAATGTTCTCACAAAGTAATCATCATAATGATATTTCAATTTTAATATTTAAATGGCGTGAAATTCGCTTCGTAAAGAATCTTTATATTTTGCGTAACACGTATTTATTGATGTACCTATTTATTTCAACAATATTTATTTTTATTTATGAATTCATTAATTCGTGCGTTGAGTCAATTATTTAATGTTACGATGTAACTTTGGAGTTTTTTGGTGTGTTTTTTTTTTTCAAAAACATATTTAATAAACCTGTAACTAAGCTGCACTCTTTTCCGTGTATTTTTCCCTCCTCTTTAAACCGTATTTCCTATGAAGTGCACCAATAAGGAAATGACATGGTCCATATCACTGAATTTCCCAATCTGCAGTCAAAGTCGGTTTGTAAGAAGAGGAGGAAGGTGTGAATTCCAAAAACATTCCCATTATCTCTAAAAGGCTTCCTGATACATTACAAATAAACAATTATATAAGCATCTCTGAACACTATACCTAAAGTGTCCTGGCTTTTCATCTTTATTAATGCTATATTGAAATATTTTCAAAAAGTAGATATAAAGGACCATTGACATGGAGCATGTTTTTCCTTTTTCCTCTTTACTCCTATTACAAAGTGCGGAAGAGGAAATGCCATCAGCAGGCACAGTAAATACTGGCATACAATTAAAATAAAAAAGTTATAACAATAATTAGGTTACAGACGCTGAAAAAAGGGAACTAGTTCAAAATAATTAATAAAATAGTACAAAGAAAAACTTTTAAAAAATTGTAAGTTGTTTCCTGTTGCTCGCTTACAAACGTCTTGTGTTGGACCAATCAAATTAAGAGAAAGGTGAGTGACAGGAAATCAAACCAATCAGAATTTTGAAAGGGCGGACCCAAGCGAAAAATTCGATCAATCCCTGCTTACAGTCAAGGAAAGAATGTAGATTCTGATATTAGATGAATAAAAAAATGATTTATAAATATTAAACTAACTTTTAAAAAATATGAAAAATAAAAAAGTCGCATTTTTAGTTCCTAGCGTTACAAGGTAGGAAGGTAGTGGACCAATCAGAAACAGGAGTGGGCGGGGCTAAGTGGGGGATTTTTTTTGTGATTTCCTGGTTACAGTCGAGGTGGGTGTTTGTCTTATAATAACATTTCTTATTACATTTGAGTTGATTTTAATCGTCTAGAATGAAGGGGACATTTTCTATGTCGCTTTAAGGAGTGTTTACAGCTCAGGAATGTGCTCTAAAAACCGGACGTTTAGTGTTTATGGTGTCAATTCAGGGAGTCGCTTTATGATTTTGCTAGCAAGAGTTGTTAGCATGCTAGTGTCTTTATTTATTTAATTAATTGAAGAGTTAGAACAATCGTTCACACACATACATATGTATATATGTGCACACACACACACACACGAAGCAGGTACAGATGCGATACGATTTCGATTGAACACAATGCGATTCATTGCAATACGATACAATTCAGTATGATACTGATAGATCACTTTTATTTCTGTGGTTCAGACAGACAGCTAATCATCAATTTACATAAGTGCCTTCTGACCTCTAATGTATGACCCTTTCACAAACAGGCCTTTATAGTGCAAAAAAGATAAACAATGAAATAAAACCAGACGTTCTTATCCTGTTGTGTCTCCAGGAAGACGCAGATCTACCTCTGCCATGTTAATCTGTATTCTATGTGACTCTCAGGACACGACTCGGTCTACGTAGTGTTGCGATACGTCATGTTCACGTTGCAGCAGCAACTGCGCTGAGAGAACGCGCTCGAGAAATAGTTTAGCGAGGAGAAATCGATCTACATATCAAATATTAGTCAATCTATAAACAATAAAAATATAGTGCATCTGCTAATAATTATGTTTCGGGAACAGTTTTGTTCAGAAGTCCAGCAAAGTGAGGTTTATACAACTTTGATGCAAATATACAATGTAATTGGAAAAAAATTTCTTCACATGTTCCATAATCTCGTTCTTCTTCTATAGAACTGTACAACCGTTTGCAGCAGACACGTGAGATACTTTCACGACTTGTTTGCGTCTGTGAAAGTTCGCAACTCAAATGTTTCTAAATCGGGTACATACAGTACATGTACAGTAGATACCGTATATACTGTATAAAAATTGTCGAGGGGTTACGACGGTTCGCTTTACGATTTTTTCGATCTCACGATGAAGAAAGCGATAAATATTTGAATGTAGCAGCGTATGCTCCGCCCTCCACTCGCAAACCGGCGCTTGTCCACGCCCCCACTGACACATGCATATATACAGTATGGTACTGTAAATTGCCCTGTTTTGATAAAGGATGTACTGTAATTTGTTAAATTTTCAAAAAATTACATACACTACCCCGTACTGATCACACGACTTACGATATTTTCAACTGACTTGTTCTTGTCTTGTTGTTGTTGGCAGCGTTTTCAGGATGAATGTGGGCGTCGCTCACAGCGAGGTGAACCCCAACACGCGGGTGATGAACAGCAGAGGGATTTGGCTCACCTACCTGCTGCTGACCGTCGTCTTACACATCGTCTTACTGAGCATCCCGTTCCTCAGCGTGCCGATCGTGTGGACTTTAACCAACGTCATTCACAACCTGGTCAGTCCATGCATTTGTTAAAGGAGTGATGCATGCTGGGAACACCGGCTACGCTCACATCGTTAGGGGACACAGATTCGGGATCGTTTAAATTCAGACACAGTGGGTTTTGTATGTGGTTTAAGATGAGATCGGAATTCGTATGAGAATCAAGTCAGAACGTTGCCATGTGAAGAATTGTGCCATTGTGGAGAATTCTTTTAATATTCGTTTGATTTTTTTTTTGTTTTTGCTACAAGCACGCTGTCGGTGAAGTCACAGATCCTGAGCAGGCCTAGAAGCAAATTCTCCGCATCCATTTTTATGCAGAGCAGGGAAACATTTCTCGCAATGCCTTTTTTTTTTCTTCAGTATTGCCACTTTAATCTTGTATTGCTACGACATCATTTTCCTAATTTCTACATTATCCTTATAAAAGTTTGCCTTTTTCTTCAAAATATCCTGACTTTATTCACTTAATTTAATTCACTTTTTGTATATTTTTATTTAGCATTGCACTACAATGTTCATCGTTTTTCGTAATTGTTGCATTATCCTTATATAAAAGTGAGCAGTGATTTACCATACTGCAAAAAAATTCTTCAAAAGGTTTATCCTGAAAGGCTCTTGTATTTGCTGGATTACATTCTGCCCCGTTAGAAACCACGAGGATTCCGCCGTATGTAAATATCAGTCAGTAATCCACAGCGTCAGCGCTTGTTCTATAACGGAAGTAAATGTCCTGCCTTTGATCTTGAATGAGGTTCCTGACGAGTTCTGGAATTAAGCATTGACATCGAGGTTTTGTTTTCCAGGCCATGTACGTGTTCCTTCACACGGTAAAGGGAACTCCGTTCGAGACGCCAGACCAGGGAAAAGCCCGCCTGCTTACTCACTGGGAACAAATGGATTACGGCATCCAGTTCACATCCTCAAGGAAATTCCTCACCATTTCACCCATAGTGCTGTGAGTTAACCTGTAGCATCCTACCGACACGTCACCACACGTGGCTTCAAACGTCCGGACTGATTTTATATAGCGCAGCGTGAATGTTTGCATGCTATCAGGATAAAAAAAAAAACAATGATTTAATTTACACCATAGAGAAAATACCATACGATAATACGAAAATATTCTTATAATTTCTAGAATATTAGTTCTAGTTTGTGCGATATGAAAGTCATGCAGGATCGCGTCAGATTTTAACGGTGGGCGCTGTTTTTTTGATAATATTCAACAGTGCGTTCACTTACAACTGCATCAGTTTGAAACATTGCGTTTCATCAAACAAAATTATTATTATTTTTGCATTTTTATCTATAGTTGTGTGCCATAGTGACAATTTTGATATTTAGATTTTTTATTATTTATTCAATAATGATAATTAGATGATATTTTGTGTCTTATTGCACTTTAAGTACATTTTTTATACTCTTCATGTTACGTGTAATTGTCAGTTCAAAGCAGTGACCCTGATTTATCTCTTATGGGCATTTTTTTATTTTATTTTCTATTTTTTCCAAAAAGTTCTTTTTTCTTTTTAGTCAATTAGAATTATAAGACATTTTGGCTGTTAACAAAACAAATCAGTATTTTATATTATATTATATTTGCAATATACCATCCATCCATCCCTCCCTCCCTCGAGCCTCTACTATTAAAAAAGAGAAATGTATTAAACTGAGAGCATCAGTACAAACCCGTGGTTTGTCTTGTAGAAAATTGATCGCCCACCTTCTGACCAATCAGATCGGAGAATTCGGCAGCTTTACAGTTTGTCGAAATGTTAGCATATGGCGAATGGTCTATCACGACTTCGGGCCAGATGACTTATTATATAATGAACTCAATTTCCCGTCTAATGCACTGCATGGCACATATGGGAGTCACTTGATAAAACGACTCGCAGTAAAAGAGTCGAGAGCCGAACCACTCGTTTTTGCTTCCTGTACATAATCTACAGAGATTTTGCGACTCTTTGTGCGAAATGAACGAATCACTCCAAATCGACTCATTCATTTGACTTGCATTAAAGACTCGTTTAAAATGAAGGACTCGTTCATGAACAACCAATCGCTATTTCAAATCCCACCACCACTGTGCTGCCACTGCAGGGCCCTTGAGCAGGGCCCTTAACCCTGGATGAATGAGATGAACGTCATTAATAAGAGTCGCTCCGGATAAGGCGAAAATGGCGTAAATATAGAGAATAACTTTGATTTTTCTTTTCTCGTAGGTACATTCTGGCAAGTTTTTACACCAAATATGACGCCACCCACTTCCTGATCAACACAGGCTCCCTTCTGAGCGTCCTTCTGCCCAAGCTGCCCCAGTTCCATGGGGTGCGTCTGTTCGGCATCAATAAATACTGAAGCTCAGCCGGGAACGCTCGTCGAGAGGTAAAAGGGAACAGTAGCGAAGAAAATGTCTGTCTCTGGGTTTAACGCCTTTTCTTAATACAAAGCTGACGGCAAGGAAGCAGCGCTCCGTCACTTCCTGCACTGTATCGAAAAGGACTCACGGCTGCGCACCGGAGTTTGAATTTTTATATTATTTTTTTCCCATTTTTTAATTTTTTTTTAATTATTATTTCTTCCCTGGAAACGCATTCCAGATTTGTATTTATTTGTTTAAACCTTTACGCAGAGGCAGAAACTAGTAAAAGAAATGATCAATCAGCCGCTCAAGGATCCATCACACATACATGAAAGCTGGGAGAGAAAACTAAAAACTACAACTAGTGCACCGATCCTTACCCCTACCCCCGGCCTTCCACCCTTCCTCCACCGAGTCAGTAAATAGAACGATTGACAATCATACTGTAAGCACAGCGTAGATATACACAAACGCACAACATGGCAACATGCTCTCGCAGGAGTCGAGTGTGAAGTTGTGCATCAGGACTGATCTAATACAAAGATAAGGGGCAAGTCATGTGGGAGGACAGATTTGAAGCCTGAAGGTTAAAGTTTGGGCAAGTCTGAGGCTTTCTTAGACCACTGTCTTTCAACACGGTTTTGGGATTTGGATGGAATACATTTTGGCCGAAAGGCATAAATGTGTGCACTATTGGTCACATGTTCAGTGGGAGAGGGCAGAATTTTGTGTAGAATTTCTTAAAATGTATTCAAGAGCAGGTAAAATTGATCAATATTTCAGCCGGAGGTGAAAAAAGGGCTTTCTTGCGGTGTGTGTGTGTGTGTGTTTTCGAGTGTCTGTGAAACTTGCAAAGGAGACTCTACCGTTAGTTCTGATTCAACCAAACATATTTCACCATATCGTCTGAGTGTTGAAAATACAGGGCAGTCCCAATCGAGCTAGAATTTTTTTTTTAATTGATGAAAAGACCACTGCAGGCAGTGTGTTTTTTTTTTTTCTCCTTTTTTTTGTTCAAGAATATCAAATCCAGGTCCCAGGCTCCTGATCCTGATCTCTAGTCTTCCCAAAAACGCCAGTTTTTTTTAATGTAATAGCAAAACCGAAACGGTCACTTCGTAATAAACAATTAGACAATTAAAGGCGATTGGAAGAAATTCATTAGTCACCTTTTTTTTTTTTTTTTTAAATCAATCAGTGGTGTGTATCTAAGCCACCTTTCACCTCTGGTCGATGCCGATTCTGTAATCTCTTATAAGATCCGCCATTGAAGTGCCTTGTCTCGCGGCGTTTTTCATTTACCGACTTGTTTTGACGCATAAACTGTAGAACGCACTGCATTTTCTCATCCGATTCATTGTAAAACCCCATTGTAAATTTTTTTTTCCGCTCCGGGATTATTTTCACGCCATTCCAGCGTCAGGTCTCGGTTATAATCCTGCAGCATGACATTGCAGGAATGATCGCACGCTATTAATTAAACAGCAGCTGAAGTTTTCAACACCAGTTCTCACTGGATCATATTCTACAGCTACAGAAAGGGGAAAAAAAAAAAAAGGCGTGCACTGTATTTATTTTCGGATATTACAGAATATGCAGCCATGAATGTGGAATTTCAGGATAAACGATCCTCGTTCGTAGGTCTGTTTTTCAGTTTTGATTGTTTAATTCGATTTCATTTCCCCTAACAGGCCACGTTGTAGGCACTGGATGATGCACTGTATATCATACTGTCGATTATAAATCCTCTTATAACAACATGACGTGTCTGATTTCTATTTATTTTTAGGAATTATTTTTTATCTTTATAGGATAAAATTTGCAGAAAGGTTTGTTGAAATGCAATAAAACTTAACTACTGATTGTAATGAGACAGGGCCTGTCCAACGGTGGAGACACTGTTTTTTTATTGTTTCTAAGACACGCTTGTTTTTGGTTTTTTTTATGCAAAACGCTAGGGTCGGGGTGTCCGATTTTTTTTCCGCAGTCAGTGTGGGTGCAGGTTTTCATTCCAACCGAGCGACACCAAAATCTACATATTTAAATCTTATGATTTTCATTTTTAATGGTCGCTATCAGGTTGGAATAAAATAAAAATAAAGGCAAAAAATACACAATAAATGGACAGTGAAAAACTGGACGGAAATTATATGGATTCCAAAAGTGTAATTCTTGTCTCACAGAGGAACTTGTGTTAGATGGAGACCAGGAAAGATGATGTTATCAGACTGCCTCACTCGCACAGTTAAACGGGGAGGTGGAAGTTTAATGTTTTGGGGTTGTTTTGGAGCAGGGAATGTTTGCGACTCACTCTGGGTGAATGGAACCAACATGGCAACCATTCCATACTTTAACACCATGCGATTCCATCTGGACTGCGGCTCATTGGAACCGACTTCAAAACGATGTTCTGAATCCGTAAGCGTTATTTAGAGTGCTATCCATTATGGAATGACCTGCCCAGTCACCGCATCTATATCCTGGGATGAACAGGATCACAAGAAAGAAATCTCCAACCAGTGAACACCTTCTAAACATTCAACAACCCTAGTTTGTGAAGTATAACAAAAGGAACATGCATGTGTCTCTCAAAAAACCATAGACACGCCAAACTTTAGACAGGCTCTGTGTTCTAGGCAACCGTGAAACATCTATTTGCTAGTCATATCAACAAGGGAATCCTCCCTACGATTACTGACCACAAAGGGAACCTCATGAAGAGGAAGTGGGCGTTATCGAACACCAGGAGGAAACCCGACACACGCCCACCTTGTCCATATTACTCAGATCTGTGGGGGATTACAAACAAGCTGCTGGATAACCTGTGTAGATCCACCTGTCTGTCCCTGGGAAAATCCGAGTGTTTTACATTCCGCCTCCGCCCGAGGTTATCCCGTTTCCACCTCCATGCTGATGGGATTCCCCATTCCTGTCTCACGGCTCTCCCAGGAAAGAAAACCTGTCGAGAGGAAAAACGAGTCCATGCCTCGTAGTTTAGATTTGCATAGTATGTTAAAACACACAACTCTTCACCAGGGATTTACATGCAAACTGGCCTCATTGGACTACTGAAGAATCAGCGTGAAATAAAAAATTTGCATCACGTGGGCGGCGCTTAGGGCAGCGAAGTTCACAAGGAAACGGTCGCGTGTTTGAATCTCAGCTGAAAGGAAAGCAGACTGAAGAGCACAAAAGAGACAGTGTTGGCTTCTGCTTTCTCATGGTTCCTGAACATCAGCAGAAGAGCTCGTTCGGACTTGTGAAGGTCACGCTCACCACATTATTTAAATAGTAGAGTAGGGTTATTGGCGATCAGCCGAGCGGGAGTGTTTAAAGGGGAACTGAGGTCAGATCGGTCGCCTGATGCGCGTTTCGGGGAAAAGGAATCTGGTTTTATTGTCACACAGGGGGAACGTGAGACGGCGTTCGTGTGCAGGCCAGAGCACAAAAGCAAACAGAGAACTCGATGGTTTTGTGGTGCGAGGTTGAATACGTAAATGGGAAACAAGAAAAAAATGCCCATATTTTTTTAAACTGACCACTGATAGCGAAGCTTCTGAATGGCTGATAGATCAAAAGTGTTAAGTCAGGGGTTTGGGAACTGGCAGACTCGAGTGTTTCAGGAGAATGAAACCAGTAGTTATGGGGGAAACCAAAAAATTCTCAGAGCAAATCTGTGGTCAAATGCATTCATGCAAATCCAATTTAAAGTCCAGGGTCGAGTAGCACCAATTCCAGGTGGTATTGAGACTTTTACAAGAAAGTACTTTATTCGTCTACGTTTGCACACCATCACCTTCAAAACAGTCCCCTTTGCAACAGCGATACGGCGCTCCCGGCGTTCCTGCTACTCCTGGAACGTGTTCTGGAAGTCTTCTTTTCGAAGACTCGCGCCGGATCTCCGTAACTGTGTCAAAACCGTGACCTTTGAGCTGAATCTTCATCTTCAGGAACAGCCTGCAGGAGCCGAATCTGGCCAGTAGGGTGGGGTTGAAGAACGTTTTTCTGTGGTTGAGCTCTTCGAAAGGTCTTACTGATCTCTCGTCGTGCATTTGATGTGGAAAAAATGGTAGCACTCATGTTCCCTTTTAATGTTAGATGTTTATTCAGACCTACACACATACCCTGACATTTAGTTTCAATACATTTATTGCTTTACCCCAAATAAAACAAGCCCTTGTATCTCCAAGCTGCTCCTTTGTGCTCCAAGGGCACTCTAGCATGGTTGACCATTGCGCGGACCCTAGCTTCCTAACATCTCTGGAATATGGGAAGAAACAATTTCATTTTGATGTAATGTACATGTGACAAATAAAAACCTGTCTTTGAAAAGGATCCTGCATTATAGGCAGACCACGAAGCTCACATAGCATCGCTGCCACCTAGTGGTCATCCCACCTATGTGCAGAGAAAACGATCGACCTGTTTTCAAGAGCAAAACTAATTTCCAGTTCACAAACTACCATCTAACAAAAATGTTGCATTTCCTTTTTTATTTTAATAATAATAAAAAAAGTTGCACTTTAGGCAGTTAAAAAAAATTAATTGTCAACCCCAAACAAACCCCAACAGAGTATACATGCACATGGATTGTAGGCTGAATTCAGAACACATAAAAAAAAAAAATAATAATAATAATTAAAAAAAAAATATTAAATGTGTCACACACACACACACACACACACACACACACACACACACACTGCAAAGCCACCAACTGTCAAAAACGATCTCAGATCCTCTTCAGCCAATGATGGCAGAAAACTGTCTGTTTTCTGTAACCTTTAATTTAGGAGCAAATATCCACTTCTCATCCCCTAAATCCAAACTCTTACATGATGAAGTTCAGCGCTGAAACGTCTCTGAGCTGGTGTACTCATCACTGGGTCCTACCTCCTGTATGGCTTTGCTTCTTCACATTCGGATGCTTGTTAGTTCCTACCATTTTTTGCTTTCCCTCCTCAATTGTTTCCGTCTGCGTTTCTCCACCGTGAAGACAAGTTCGGCTTCTCCTCCGCTTCGCTCTCCCACGTTTCTGCCTCGTCTTCCTCATCGGTGGAGAACAGCTCGTCCTCGAACAGCGATCTGCCCAAACCGTATTCCTGAGCGTGCACAGAGACTTCGTTGGACATTAAATGTGGAGATCCCTCGATGAAGTCAGCAAACCTGAGACCAAAGCAGAAAGTCAAAATACTGTGACGCTGTAACAGACGCTGCTAAATTCTGGATTCTGATTGGTCTAGACGCCGTTAAGTCAAATCCAATGTTTATTTGTATTACTGAAACTTTATCGTTTGTGATCTCATCCCTCACTTATTCATTCATCACTCACTTATTAATCCCTCACTCAATTATTTACTCACTCATTCATTTATCCCTCACATTTATTCATTCATCCCTCACTCAATTATTTACTCACTCATTCATTTATCCCTTTACATTTATTCATTCATCCCTCACTCAATTATTAACTAACTCACTCATTCATTCATCCCTCACTCAATTATTTACTCACTCATTCATTTATCCCTCACATTTATTCATTCATCCCTCACTCAATTATTTACTCACTCACTCATTAATTCATCCCTCACTCGAATATTTACTCACTCACTCATTCATCCCTCACTCATTCATTCATCCCTCACTCAATTATTTACTTACTCACTCATTCATTTATCGCTCACATTTATTCATTCATCCCTCACTCGAATATTTACTCACTCACTCATCCCTCGCTCATTCATTCATTCCCCACTCAATTATTTACTCATTCATTTATTCATCCCATACTCAATTATTTACTCACTCGCTCATTCATCCCTCACCCAATTATTTACTCACTCACTCATCCCTCACTCATTCATTCATCCCTCACTCAATTATTTACTCACTCATTTATTCATCCCTCACTCACTTATTTACTCACTCATTCCTCGCTCACTTATTCACTAATCCTATCATTCATTCATTTCAAGTTGAACCTTTTAGGAGAATGCAGTCTGGACACTGTTTTCCAGGTGTTGAAATCAGGACTGCTGCACTGCTTCCTCAGCTCCTCTAGAGCATTCTGAGTCTCCACCTCAGCCTGCTTTTGGTACTCCTCCTCCGTCAACAGGCGTCGAGGCTCCAGTTTCCAGCGCAGCTTCGGCTTCAGCTTCCTTTCGGGAACAGAAACGCAAATCCCGTTCAGAAAAGGGACCGTTTTCACAATCAGGAAATAGACAGGTAATGTGGTTCCACACAAGACCCCTGGAGTGTGTGTGTGAGATTTCTCTCAGACTCCAGACTGTGGATGGATATACTCACTCGTACAGACTAAACGCCAGGGTCACTGGGTACTCCAAGTTCTTTGCACAGAAAGCGGCTACCATGATCGCTAACGCCACCTGCTGGACCTGAATGCCGGCGTAGATCAGCAGCATGCCGAATATCTGCAGAGTCCAGGACAGGATGTTAATACTGCGCTCCTCCACCAGCGGCCCGTGACGGTAACATACCGCAAAGCTGACAAATCCCACCACTGCAGCGTAACCTACAGCAAAATCATCATATTACACTCATAAACAATTCAATATTATGATGTGTTTTATATATATATATATATGGCCAAATATACAGTTAAATAGACAACGAAGAGAACCAAATTTCTATAAAACAGTTCTTGTGTGAAAAACTCTTCCCTTCTTTCCTTTCTTCTTTCCTTCCTATTTTTTCTTTTCTTCCTCCCCTCACTTCTTCCTTCTCACCCCTTTCTTTCCTACCCTTCTGTCCTTTCTTTCTTCCCTTCCTCTATTTCCGCCCTTTTTTTCTTCCTTGATTCCCTCATTTCCGTGCTTCCTTCCTGGTTTTTCCTTCGTTTCTTCTCACCCATTTCCTTCCTTCCCCTTCGCTTCCTTCTTTCTCTCCTGTTTTCTTTTTCCCTTTCTTCCTTCCTATTTTTCTTTCCTTCCTTCCTTCATTTGATTCTCTAATATCTTCCTTCCTTCTTATCCCTCTTTCCTTCCTTCCGTCCTTCTTTCTCTTTCTTTCCTTCCTTTCTTCCCTTTTTATTCCCTTCCTTCCTATTTTTCTTTCCTTCCTCCTTTAATTTCTTCCTTCGCAAACCCTTTCCTTCCTTCCTTCTTTCTTTCCTCCCTTTTTCTTCCTTCCTTGATTATCACCCCCTTCTGGTCTTCCCTTCCTTTCAATTTTTCTTTTCTTCTTCCTTAATTTCTTCCTTCCGGCCTTCTTACCCCTTTCATTCCTTCCCTCTTTGTTTCCTTTCGTTCATTTCATCCCCTCATTTCTTCCTTCTTTCTTTCCTTTATTTCTGTCCTTTCTATCCTTCCCTTCTTTCTTTTCTTCCTATTCTTTCTTTCTGTCCTCCATTTCCTCCTATCTTTGGAAAAGATCATATCGTGAGCTAGAGCAAGCGCTCTAGTGCGGTTATGGACATTTAAATCAACACCTCCTGACCAATCAGCTTCAAGAATTAGACTATAGATTTACCTATTGCCAGGTGCCAGTGCTCCTTGAGGATCAGCTGCAGGTTCCTAAACACCAGCTGGATCACATACAAAGAGAAGGACCATCCTCCCACAATCAGCACATAGAAAGGACTTTTCTGCAGGACAAAGAAATGATAAATGTCAGCCATAAAGGACTCCTAATACAATCCATGGGTCTGTAAAATGTTTATATAAAAAAAATAATACAAAAGCGAAGAATACAAGCCAATGCAAATAGAACAGACAGTTGTGTTGAGTCTGACCTTTGGCAAAAAGCGTCCCAGGATGAAGATGAGGATGATGAGGGACGCGATCATGCCTGTACTCATTCCTGCAGAGTAGTAGAACACCTGACTCCTTTAAGAAAACATCAACATATCGGATTTACGCAAAGGCAAAGATGAAAACACTACCAGTGTGCACAACAAACAGGGATGCGAGTGGGTGGCAATACACATACTTTACAGTTTTTCTGTTGCTTTGGAGCGTTTCCGAAAAAAGTTCTGAATCATGGAACTGTGCTAAATGAAATAAATATCAATGAATTATAATAATAAATATTGAGGAAAATAAACATGGATTCAAACTAAATAACACATGGATAACACTCTAAATAAATTAATAGTTACATCCAAAAACAATTATATATATATACATATAAAAAAGACACTTCAAATACACAGCACGTGGTGTCAGTGATTCACCTCTAGAGGCCGCTCTCGTACTGTATACCGCAACCCGGAAAAACTATCGGCATGGATTTTTGCCAATAGTTCCAATGTGTCACTACATAATGGAGGCTTTAGAGAATTTCAAGTTTGATCTGAGAAACACTCCAAAGCAACCGAGAAAAATGGTGAAACTGTACATAAGGAGAAATGGTCGAAATCAGCAAGTTTTCAATAATTTTACCTGCTGAGCAAATCAGCAAAGAAGAACAGCAATACTCCGGCGAGGAACACCAGAAAGAGGTAGATGTCAAGTCCTACACGAGACACACAACACAGTTAACGGCTGCTCGTTTCCTGGTTTGCGCTACACAAACAGAACTCAAATCATGAGCACGTTAGACTCACTTCGGCTGGATTCGACGAAGTAGGACACTCCGAGTTCTGAAGGATCCACGCGAAAACAGGTCTTCTGATTGAAAAGGCTGATGCTCATTGTTGTCTCGTTAGTCTTCTCGTTGATCCAGTGCTGCACCATGGACCAGAAACTAAAATGTTCAAGCTCCTCCAGCTCTTCTTCATCCTTTACAACAGTCACCTTGAGCTCCTTGGAGCTCCATACTTTCACCTGGGAAGCAAGACATTTATTTATTTATTTATTTATTTATTGCATTAGAAAAACATTTTGGTGGAAATTAAGTGTCCATATGTAACTAATCAACCAAGACATGTTTGCTGTCTGACATTTGATTCTATGGATAGTACAGGAAATTACTGGGCTAATAATCAGCCTCATACTCTATCAGTATTAAGTTACAGCTATATTTTTTTTCACATTTATGTTTATCTGATCATGAGTGGAACTAGAGTTCGACTGAATTTTACCAATAGCGATAGCTAGGTTGGATAGTTTGCTAAAAACCGAGTAATCAACTAATAGTCTTTAAAATTGATACTGTACTAAATAAAAAAAAAAAACAATTTGGCTTGCTAATGAACTGGAGTATGCAAAGAAATAATTCTTTCAATTTCAATGTCGACAACAAATAAACACTTAAATGTTGTTAGACGTGCACACTTTTGTGCACATGGTATAAATCTGTATTTTCTAGTTCAGAGGTCCTGAAACTACGGCCCAGGTTTCAAGTTCGCTGTCGTTACAAGAGCGGCCTCTAGTGGCGAATCACTGACACCACGTGCTGTTAGTTTTTACATGCGAAACTGCTCTCTGCACATCTATAATTTATTAATATATAAAAAATTATATTTATTAAATAATATAATCAAATGTATTTAATAATATTTCCTTTAGCTCATTTTAATGATTCAGTACAGTTTTACTTATTTTTGTAATAAAGTTCATGGAGTGTTTGTTTTTATCCAGTATCCGAAAAAAAAAAAAAAATCTAATCAAACAAAACAAAAATCGGTTTATTAATCGGTTATCAGCAGGTACGATCCAACCTAGATATCAGAATGAGTCAAATTCACCATCGGTCCACTTCTATGTATTAACATAGTCTAATTATTTATTAAATTCACCCACCAACCATATGCATAAGTAAGTAAATGTTTTGTAATGCAATATGTTTTCATTATGATAGCAATATTGCTCTTAGTGTATACTGTTAAAATCAGAATAGAATCTTCACAATAATACTGCTAGTCACTCTGGTCTATTAAAGAAAGGAAAAATGATGTGGCCTTCACAAGAAAAAAGGTATAGTGACCCCTGATCTAGTTTTGTGTCATCAATGGGGGTTCATTTATGTTGCCATGTGCATCACCGTGATCCTGGAAGAGCATTGTTAGACATTTCTGGCCCTTATCCAGAGCGACTTACAACTGAGCAGAGGGGGATTAAAGGCCTTGCTCAAGGGCTTGTTGTTGGTGGGATTTGAACTTGTGACCTTCCGATCCACAATCCAATGCCTTAACCACTGAGCTACAACCTCCCACATTAACACCTGTTTACTTTAATGTAAAGGATGCCTGGTTTTTATATATATATATATATTATATATGCATTATGATATTGTGTTAATAGATGTATTGGTCACGTGGTCCAGTGGAAATGTAAGTGCATTTAGTAATACAGGAATCCGTATACTCACTTGGATCCTTGTCCAGGTCTCCCTCCATCCAGGAACAGGGGTTGGATTGATGTAGCAGAAGTGTTCAGCATCACTAAACCTCACCTTCTGTCCATCCTTAATGTTGATAATGCTGATTGTAGCTGCACAAAAAGAACCGAACGAGAGGTTATTGTATCTGAGGAGACGTTAGCAAACATTAAGAACGTATTAATCAAATCCAAGTCGCACAAACAACAACACAAACAACAACAATGTGCGTTAGTTCCTGAGTACTTCTACAGCTGGGAAACTTCTATTTATTTTATTAATTAGGTCTCTATTCAAGCCACTCATTATTCCTCCAGATAGTTAAAGCCATGCTTACCGGGGGTGAGCTGAAAAAACTGAAGAAAGAGTAAAAAAAGAAAGCAGACGCTTGTTATTCTGACGCTCGCAAAATGAAACTCTTCCTGCATTTTCATGCATCCCGCCATATTGTTGCTTCCACTTCTTCGGCAGCGATTTCGAGCAGGTCGCAGAGTAACATCAGCGCCGAGCGACTCACCGGCGCCCTCTGCCGAGCGGTAGTTTATAACGACAACCAAACAAAATAGCAGTACAGTAGATTAGATAGATAGATAGATAGATAGATAGATAGATAGATAGATAGATAGATAGATAGATAGATAGATAGATAGATAGATAGATAGATAATACTTTACTGTCAATGCATAGTACAGGTACACAGCAACGAAATGCAGTACAAATATGCAAATAGCAGCATTGAGCAAACTGAAAGTGCAGTTAAATATTTAAATATATGTAAAACAAATACATCTAAAGGATCTGGGCACAAAAGAAATTCTGGAAGTTGTCTGAGCAAGTGTATATATACATATAAATATATATACAGTATCTCACAAAAGTGAGTACACATATTTTAGCAACCATTTTATTATATCTGCTCAAGGGATGATACTATAGAAATAAAACTTGGATATATTTTAATCCATGTGCAGCTTGTATAGCAGTACAGATTTACTGTTCTCTGGAAAGAACTCAAAATACAGCGATTATTGTCAAAATATCTGGCAACAAAAGTGAGTAAACCCTCAGTTATAATAGCTGTTCGCGTGAAACCATGCAAAGCCACATGTCCTATACGTCATGTTCAAGTTTTTTGTTTGCTTGACAGGACCATACGAATTTGACCTCCATCAGCATAACAATGCCCCTGTGCACAAACTAATATTCACGAAGACATGGTGTATGGAACTGCACAGAGCCCTGACCTCAAGAACACTAAACACCTCAAGTAAAAATATAACTGTGATAGGATGAACATATCAGTGTAATGGTCATGTGTCCATGAACTTTTGGTCATTATAGTGTACACTTCTCCAGATTGTAAGAGTTGATAACCGATACCTCACAGTGAGGATTTTTTTATAAATCCTATTTTAGCAGGAAGGACTGCAATGTACAAAAAAAACCCCACAATATAAGGCACAATTGTAATAATATGAAGTAATTCGTAAATTTTTTCCCATTCATTCGAAATATGCTGTACTTTTTTAGCCACTTCACAACACAGCAGAGAGCGCCCCCTATCTGTTTTCTTTATTTAACAAAAGCACAGCGTTTTGTTGTTATTATGAGTGAGTACAAATAAAAGTAGACCCTTTACAGATTCGAAAAATGTATTGCTCTTATCTGTACGATCAAAAAAGACTGAGTATTTTTAGCGTTATGAGGAAAGAAATCCCACAAAACGCCCCGGCGCGTTTGTCGACCCCAGAGGGTTAATTGTGTGAATCATGGCGGATTTTGGTGCTGATTTGAGACTTGGCGCATCAATAAAACAAATGTTTATTGACCCATAATAATTTTTCTCTGGAGTTTATTTTTATATACCTGAGTAAAAAAAAAGGACGTCATTAATAAAGGACGTTGAAGGTTTTAATTTCTCCGTTAAATTTTTTTATTTATGTTGCAATAAAAAAGATTAAACAGAAATGTACGCTGCGTTAATCACGCGTTAATAAAATTAGTGCCGTTAAAATGAATTTGCGTTAAAGCGATATTAACGCGGTAATTTTGACAGCCCTAATATTAATATGATATGATTTCCAGTTACCAGCGTGACACTAAAACAGGTAGTAGTAATGGTTACTTTTTACTTAAGTACATGTCAGAGCCCAAACTTCTTTCTTGAGTGAAAAATTGTAGTCAATACTTCAACTTTTACCAGAGTTTTTTAAAACATAAGTATCTGTACTTCTACTTGTGTCAAGGATGCGTGTACTTTTGCCCATTCTGGTTTTTGGTGGGCGGAAGGAAACCGGAAAACCCAGAGGAAACCACAGCAGACACAGGAAGAGAATGTATAGAAACACAGCAAGTAAACAGTTTGGGATCAAACCAGGAACCCTGAAGCTAAAGAATGAAGAACAATGCTTTTGAATGAATGCATTTTTTTTTATTAATTCTTTTAAAACGTAAAAATCAAGATCTTCATGACAATGTAGATTTACTACGAGCAAACAGAGCAGAATTTCAACACTGAAATGTCAACATGTCTTCTGTAGCTCACATTCCCAACATAAAACAAATCACAATATGTAATGAGCTCAGTGCTTTAATGTCAAATCCAAATTTACAGCCTGTTACCAAGAACATGGTGGTATAAATGATTCTCATTTCCATTGCCTACAAACCTGCATGTAGCTGGAAAGCTTGTGGAGAAATCTGGCCTGTATACACAAAACCCTTTTGAAACACCTTCCCAATTTGCTCACGTATCAATCGGCACTTAGTTTAATATCGATCACACAAAGAACAATAGGGAATGAAGGGAAGTCAACAACGGGTGTGTTCAAAGCAGCAGTGAAAACTTCACAAAACTTGACCTGACTTTTTTCTTTTTTTTAAACGTCCTGTTTGGATAATTTTTTTAAACATCCTGCTTGAAACCTTTCCTGTTTCATAACCTTCTTCATTGTTTCCCACACATACTGTACTGATAAATCTAAATCTCCACAGACTTACATACAACACAACTTACTCTGACACTTTTCATGAGAAAACAAATCCTGATTCAATCCAAGCAGAAGAGTATAAATATACCTGGAGGATGGAAGAGACATTGGAGTTATTTGAAAGCTCAGTGTTACTTTTTCAGACATTAATTCTTCATATAACTTTTCTTAATATGATGGATGAAAGTGAATGGAAAATAAATGACTAAGCATTTATTCAGTAATCAGTGTGTAGTCTAGTGTTTGGAAATAAATGCCATTCTGGTGTACGTTTTCTATATTTATGAAAGCAACAGTATTTAAAATCTATTATTAGTTATTTATTGTCTGCTTATTTAGTATATATCTTTATGTAATCATTTTTTAATGCATGGCATCAATGCTACATTCAGATTTTAACACTTTTCTAAACAAATATTATACTCAACTCATTGCACTAATTATACCTAAGCCTTGATTCTAAACTAACCAGGGAAAAATATACAGATGCAATAATAAAGGCACTATAATTAAATTACATATTAATATTGCATATGATTTCTGTCTTAATATATTACTCCAAAGCAATTTTATGACTGTAAATAATTACAAATTAAAACCGAATTAAAACACTTTTGAGAATCTTTTGAGATTTTGAGGAAACATCCTTTAAGCAGGTCTTCTGTGTTTACTCTCCTTATTTTTTCTTTGCAAGCTATGTCTTTATTAATAATTTCCCATTTTCTGATCGATTCCCAAATGGTTTCCAAAAACAAGAGTCTCGAGACCACCAGGACACACTGCCTGAATCATCTGCTTGGGAACGCTGACATCTTATGAACACTTTGGTTTCGTCTTGTCTGAGCTCGGTCTGAACTCGGGGATGAACGTCGGGGGCACGTTGGGGGCGGCGTATCCCACTGTGAAGTTCTGAAGTCCTATCAACAGACACTTCCAGCTGTACCGCAGAGCCCTCCTCACATTCTACAACACAAAAATAACACAAATAGTGCTGAACAGGTTTGATAAGTATATACACTCAATAAAGTAAATCTGTGCTATACATGTAAATCTACATGTACCATAGAAAGTGTTACATTACTCACAGCTATTTTTTGATTTTGTATTAATATTGTGGAGATTCTATGAAAACGTTATATATACACTATATGCTCTTATATATTTATATTAGGGAGGTACAGATGTACAGATGTTTTTGGTTCAGACAGACAGCAAATCATCAAATTACTTGATTACCTTTTGACCAAAAAAAAAAAGATTAAATAAAATCCGACATTGTTTTCATGTTCTGTCTCCAGGACGATGCAGCTCTACCTCTGCAATGATAATCTGTATTCTAGGTGACTCTCAGGACACGCTTCAGTCTCTGTAGTATTGTAATATGTCATATTTAAGTAGCAGCAGTGGTGCTGAGAGAACGTGCTTGAGAAACCCGTTTAGCAAGAAGAAATCGATCTACATAGAAAATCTTCTTCTTCTCCTTTTGGCTTCTCCCATTAGGGGGCGCCACAGCGGATCATCCGTCTCCATACCCCCTGTCCTCTACATCTGCCTCTTTCAAACCAACTACCTGCATATTTTCACTCACCACATCCATAAACCTCCTCCTTGGTCTTCCTTTTTTTCTCCTTCCTGGTGGCTCCGTCCTCAGCATTCTCCTACTGATATACCCCATGTCCCTCCTCTGCACATGTCCAAACCATCTCAATCACACCTTCCTCACCTTTCTCCTAAATGCGCTGTCCCTCTAATAAACTCATTTCTAATCCTGTCCATCGTCGTCACTCCCAACGAAAACCTCAACATCTTCAGCTCTGCTACCTCCAGCTCCATTACTCAATGCCACTGTCTCTAAACCATACAACATCTCAGGTCTCACCACAGTCCTGTAAATGATCTACATATATACATATAAATATACATATAAAATATTGGTGACAAATTATTGGTCACATTCTTAATAATAAAAGTATTGAGCATTTAATAATAATTATATATAAATAAATCAATTATTACCGATATAAATACGTTAAAAACGATGCATCGCGATACAAATACCGACTTGTATCCGATGCACCCTTTTTTTAAAATCAATGCAACACATTGTTAATTAATGTTTATATATAAACATTATATATATATATATATATATATATATATATATATATATATATATATATATATATAAATATATATATTAGAGAGAGAGAGAGAGAACGAGAGAGAGAGAGATAGAGAGAGAGAGAAAGATAATGTGAAGCATACAGCATAATGTATATACATTGTATAGACTATATTCTTAATATATATAATATCAATACATATTGAAATCATATTTCAAAAATAAGGCAAATTAATTTAAACTAAAATGGTCTATTTATACCCAGACCATTGCATATTAAAAGGCCTGGATGAAGAGACTAGGAAAAAGTGCAGTATTAGGTATAAAACTGTATACCTGTATACCAAATAATAAAAAATAAAATCCTGTTAAATAATTGCATCGAATTACATAATAAAAATGTTCAGCTGGAAATTGCATTACCTTTTTATATTTCTTGTACTTCTCTTTCTTTTTTGCCTTCTTCCCCTCTTTTGCTTTCTCTCGGCTCTCATTCTCCTCTAAAGTCACATATTTATTAGAACAAACATATCGCTGAAATCTGCTCTCGTTTTGCGCTTCATCCCACGTCTCCAGAAGAGATTTAGGCTTCATTCTGTCTTGAAGCTCTTTATCCTGTGGAGTTTCCTGCTACATAGTGACAGAAACTTTGGATCACGAGGCTGGGCAGGGTTTCATAGTGAGATGGGAGGGTTTCCTAGATTTGTGTAAAATAAAGGGGTCACCAACCTTTTTGAAACTGAGAGCTACTTCTTGGGTACCGATTAATGTAAAGGGGCTACCAGTTTGATACACACTTCTGAAATAACAAATTTGCTCAATTTACCTTTAATTAGATGTTATTATTAATAATTAATGATGTTTATCTATATCCAGTCATCTATATTTTAATATTGTTACTGGTAGTTCACTGGTAAGTGGCGCTATTGTGAGCTATTTTTAGAAAAGGCCCCTGAGCGACTCATGTGGTCCACGATGTTGGTGCCCCCTGTTCTAGAGTGTGAACAAATGATGTTATTTGGAACGCCATATTGTTTTAATATTGTGGTGAGTTTTATAGAGTTTTCTCTCTCTTGATATGTGGTTGATTATGCATTCATTTGTGTGATCTGTATTTTAACATGGATGATCGGCTGTTAGAATGAGATCTATTATATGTATATAGTATATTATATTAAATGTTAGCGCTATGGCCCAGGAATCATGTTAATTAATTAGTCATGTTTCCAGGGCTGGCATTAGCTACATGCTGAGCAGGCAAATGCATGGGGCCTCGACCTTTTTTTTTACATTGGGTATAAAATAGTAATTCACCCATAGTGAAACCAGTTATTATCACCTAAATGCATGAAGAGACTGTATACAATGATGAACAAAAGTTGTATTTAAATAAAAACACAATCATAGCTAGGTGGCCATGGCCAAGGATTAATAATGATAAGAAGAGTTGGTCCAGATGATCTTTTATACATATTTCTTTCTTTCCTTCTTTCAGCGTTGACATTAAAATTAAAGTTTAATTTATATGTACATTTAAGCAAATATATAAAAGTACTGACAAACAGGTTTTCCATACACACAAAGATTGGAAATTATATGGGATCTAAAATGTGCTGAGAAGAAGGATGGGGTGCCTAATAAAGAAAGGTTTTCCTAGGGCCTCCAAACATGTAGAACCGGCTCAAAACAATTACTGTACCAGGAGAATCATCACCGACGTTCACTACCCTGGACTTCTCTGTGTTCCCATCAGAAAAGAGATATCGGATCCTGAGGAACAACAGGTTTTCCCTTGGAGACTTTCTAGACAGTTCTTGGTGACTTCAACCTCGCATCTGACAAACCTCAGTCTTCTTGCCTTCTGACTCTTTTGAATTCCTTCTCCTTGACATTTAACAGCTGCCCTCCAACACACAAGGGAGGAAATGTTCTGGACCTGGTTTTCACCTGCCCTACCCCAGCTACACACATGACTGCCACCCCATTTAAAATTTCTGTTCATCACCTGGCTTCCTTTACAATCACTGATGCTATACTGAAAAACTATTTCCAACATCTGTCTCTTACCCATCTCTCCCTCCTGTGTAGCTTCCTGCACTCTTTCATTTCTTCCTGACCCTGTCTCTTTTTCTTCTCCACTCTGGACTCTGTCACTGACAATTTGCACTCATCGCTTTCTTTAACCATGGATCTTCTCTGCCCCTTGACCACAAAACAAAAGAAGACTTCTTGTCCTGGGAGAACTTAGATCACCGAATTCTCTTCGGAATGGAAAAAGGAAAAGCTTGAGGCCTCTGCACAAAATCCTCATAAGCTCCAAAACAACTTCTATTCACTTCTCAACCCTACTGCTCCACCAGCTTTATCCTCCAGGACTGCCAAAGACTTTGCCTCCTTCTACAATAAGAAGATTGAGGAATTCTGCCAGACCTTTACTTCCTCCCTGACTATGCCTACACTACACAGACAGGAGTCCCCTACTTTTCATTGTCAAATTTCTCAAACAAAAAAAAAAATACTGCAAGTCAGCGAATCTTGCAATCCCACCACCTGCCCTCTAGATCCAATCCCTTTAACTACATTCCAGACCATCTCACAAGACCCTCTGCCATTCATCTTCACAAACCTCAATGGGTCATTAGCATCCGGCTATGTGCCAACTACCTTCAAGCAAACAAGGGTTATTTCCATGTTTGCTTCCTACCTGTTAGGTTGCTTATACCAGGTTACATGTAAGGGGTCCACATCTTATATTATTATGTCTCTGATGGTCTCAGGAAACAAAAGAAGTCAAAAATGACTTAATTGAAGTGTATAATTTTAGTCTATTGATTTAATTGTATTTATATTTATTATTCTGTAAATATTATTTGCATGTAAGATGCTTTAGGCATAATTAAAGTTGTATTGAATCTTCAATACATTAAAGAAGGAAAAAGGAATTATGAGCGCCCTCTATGGGTGAAATTATATATCTACAGTCATTTAAAGGTGGAGCTGAAGAGTCAAACAAACAGCAAGCCAGTAGAAACCAACCTCATCTTCAAGGAAGTGAAAGAAAAGGACATTCAACAAGTTCTACAAGATTTGGTGTCAACCAAAATTAGATACAACTGTAAGTATGGCTTATTAAGGTTATTATACTTTCTTTCTTTCTTCCTTTGTAGAATGACTAGATATGCCTGAGCATGTTTTCTGTGTTTAAAAGCTTATTTATTACGATCAAATCCAACGTTGAGTTTTGATCATGAGTTCTATGTTATACATTGATTATACTTGATTTTCTTGATTCATTTTTTTACGACAGCTGCTTTCACAATAGGAGCTCTCACAGCCAGAGAGACAGGTGGTTTCTATAACAACAGCTCATTCACAGGATCTTGTACACAAAAACAAGTTAAAAAGATTTTTTATGGGTCTAATTTCTGATATGGTGAAGTTTTGTTAGTAAGGAGATGTTTAAGTACTATTTTTGGTAATAAAGTCTTCAAGGTCAGTAACGTATTATTTAAGTTATTAAGGTATTAAGTGACTTATTATAAGTAATTGAGTGAATTATGAAGCCTGGTGGACGATAATGGCTGTTTGTGAGATAAAAACATTTTTAGTGAATTGTTGAAAGTATGTTTATTTACTCTATATGTACTCAATACTTGGTCGTGGCTCCTTTTGCTTTAATTATGGTCTCAATTCAGTGTGGCATGGAGGTGATCAGTCTGTGGCACTGCTGAGGTGGTGTGGAAGCCCAGGTTTCTGTGACAGTGGCCTTCAGCTTATCTGCATTTTTTGGTCTCTTGTTTCTTATTTTCCTCTTGACAATAACCACATAAATTCCCTATGGAGTTCAGGTCTGGTGAGTTTGCTGGCCGGTGCTTTTGGCAGTGTGGGCAGGAGGCAAATCCTGCTGGAAAATAAAATCAACATCTCCATAAAGCTTGTCAGCAGAGGGAAGCATGAGCATGAAGTGATCTAAAAATTCCTGGTAGACGGCTGTGCTGAACTTGACTTGATAAAAACACAGTGGACCAACAACCGCAGATGACATGACTCCCCAAACCACCAGTGACTCTGCAAGCTTTACACTGGACCTCAAGCAACTTGGATTCTGTGGGTCTCCTCTCATCTTCGAGACTCTGGGACCTTGATTTCCAAATGAAATGCAAACTTTTCTTTCACCTGAAAAGACGACTTTGGCCCACTAAGCAACATTCCAGTCCTTTCTGTCCTTTGCCCAGGTAAGACACCTCTGACGCAGTCTCTGGTTCAGGAGCTGCTCGATACGAGGAATGTGTCAGTTGTAGCCCATGGATACGTCTGTGTGTGGAGGCTCTGGAAGCACTGACTCCAGATGCAGTCCACTCTTTGTGAATCTCCTCAAATTCTTGAATGGGCTTCATTTCACATTTTTCTACCAGATTTTTTCCTTCAATTCAACTTGTGGAGACTAAATCTGGAATGGTGTTTAATGAACACATGGTCAGGTGTCCATGATCTTTTGCCTATAAAGCTTAAAGCTCTTATCAGTCCTCACACTGCACCACGCTCCGTCCGATCTTCTTCTTGACTGTTCCCATCATTTCTCACATCAAGACTCTTCTGTTTTGGCACCAAAGTGGTGGAATAAACTTTCTCCAGATGTCCAAACTGCTGAGTCACTTCCTGTCAGAAACACTTGAAACACTTATTTCCTTTATTTATGTCTTTATGTTAAAAAAGTTTCAGGCTGATAGTATTGTAGGTTTGCAACCTAGTGAACCAGTGTCGATGTGCTCATAGATAGAGACTTCAAAACACTTTTGTGTATCATTTTGGAGATGTTCGTCTGCGCACATGCCGTAAATGTAACGTCTATTTTCTTGACATTATAACCCTTAAAAAATTTATAAGCTTTTCCTTCAAATCAACACTAAAGCTACTGTTTCTTCACTCTGTCCTGTGACTAATTTGTCCACTATTTGGATGATATCTGTCTAGCCTATCTACATTACGGTTGTCTTCCTGAGGTAGGATGGATTAATAATATCAATAAATCAATAAATGCTTGATTCACTCCTGTTGACATGTTATGCATGTGTCAGAAAAAATTGAATAAACTGGATATCAGTTTATCAGTTACTACATCAGTTTACAGTCTGAGGTGACTATAACTGATAAGATGCATGAATCTACACTCTGGGCGAGGAAGAAATAAGAAATCACCCCAGGCTTCTTTCTATATACCATTTTATAGATTCTTCCGACAACCGTTGAAGGCTCGTAGCGTTTGATTCCACAAAAGTCAAAAATAATCAACTTTAAGATTTTTTTTTTTCTTAGCAAATAATACGATGAAGATGTTAAAACTTTATTTTAAAAGAGATCTCAGATGTCCTACAACAAAATTCCAGTTGAACACTCTGAGTTTATATCAACTATAGCACAAGTAATAATAATAAAAAACTCATGGATGCTTCACACAAATAAGTGTGAACATTAATTCAAGTGAGTAAAATGACAGGAATAAATATGTTTTATCAGAATCAGATTCAGGTTTATTTGCCAAGTGTGTTGACACACAAGTAATTTGGTTCCGGCTGTTGGTGAGTCTCAAAAGTACAGACATAAATAAAATTATATATTATGCTTAGTCTATAACACTATACACTATAATGGCAAAAGTATTGGGTCACCTGGTCATAAGTACGGTGATTTATGAGCGTTGCATTCCACATTTAGTACCAATTTGCTCTTATAATTTCCTCCACTCTTCTGGAAAGATGTTCCACTAGATTTTGGAGATTTTGTGCTTATGGATATTTGTGTTCATCAGCCAGAATAGTATTAGGAAAGGCAGGTACTGATGTAGGTGAGGAGACCTGGGGTGCAGTCAGCGTTCACATTCATCCCAAAGGTGTTCAGTAGGGATGAGATCAGAGCTCTATAGCAGGCCACTCAAGATCTTCCTCTCCAAAGCATGTAAACCAGATCTTCATTGCCATGTTGGAATAGGTTTGCATTTCCAGGTTCAAGTGAATGCAAAATTTTATTATGGTGCATTTGAGTGCCTTCAGCTTTGTGGTAACAGTTTGGAAAAGAACCACATATAGCAGGAAAGGGCAGGTGACCCAATACTTTTGGTAATATAGTGTAGCTTATTACTTTATAATGCCACCAGGTCTGTAACAGAATTTTAGTTCTTAACTTATAATTTCGAAATCTCTTTCCAACATCCACGTCTTTCCTCCTTGTATTGGTGAGAGTCATTTATCCGTTAGTTTGCAAGAACAGCAGTCATTATGTGAAGTGAATACCACCAGTCTTAGTGTCATCGAGGCGATGAAGACGTGTAAGATGATTAATTTCACCATCACATGATCATTTTATTTTAAACCACAAACTCTTTCTAGTCTCTCCCCAGAAAGACGCCTCTGAATGACCAGTCATCTTGACTTCCTTCTGTTTTAAGTTGCACCATACAGTTCACACATGACTGGCTAATTATAAATATGGGGGAATTTTTGTGGTTGTTTCATGGCATTAACTTCTCATTTTACTTGCCGAAAATCAATTCTCATTGATATCAACATTTTATGAACATACTCATTAGCTTGTCCTGTAGGATGTAGCTTTTCATCTGAAAGTCACATTCCAGTCATTTTCAATTGCTCATGATGAGGAACCTGTAAAAAAATACCACAATGTAATTGTCAAATGCTAGTTAGCTGCTAATCATACCGATCAGTCATAGTAGTCATACAGATACGGTTCAAAAGCTTCAGTTATATTCACATGAGACATCAGAATGAAGACAACCGTGATAATAGATGACGGTTCCAGATAGGATTCCTGAGATCTTAATCTCCTAGGAATTTTCCAGACACAACAGTTTCTAGAGTTTACACAGAATGGTGTGAAAAACAAAATCATTGTGTGTGTGGATGTTCTGCAACTTAAAACAGTTTTTTTTTTCGATCTGAGAAGAATAACCACACACGTATGTGCATGATTTACCTCACAGCTTCTACATGATTGGCTGATAAAACAACTACAAGATGTGTGGGTGTGCAGGTGTTTTTCAAGGTGGAAATTCCAATTATGTTTTTCATATGTAATCATACATAGTAAGACGTGCAGTAAAATGTTTTTAAACAACTGGACCGTGACCTGAAATGGAATAAAAAATTTATAAAAAAGGAAAAGAAAGAAAAAAATTACAAAATAGAAGAATTAAAAAGAATGGACGGTATAATAAAATATAATATTTGCAGTGCAATTAAAATTAAATAGAATTTAAAAGTAGAAAAAGAAAAACTTAATTTTTTAAATAGAAATCAAATGAAGAATATATATATATATATATATATATATATATATATATATATATATATATATATATATATATATATATATATAGACTGCTGTTAAAAATAGTAGTTTAATGGTATAAAGATTTACTTTGGTCAACCAAATATACAATGTTCAGATTTTGCTAAAACGTTAATTAATTTCAGTTTGTTTCTCCAAACATTCAGCTGAAAAACTTTGCCATGCCTCTTGATACCCTTGTCAAAGATGTTCTTCACCAGTTGGAGAGTTCTTTCAGATCCAGTTCATCCCAAAGCAGGTCCAGTGACTGGGCAGACCATTCCATAAAAGATAACACTCCAGACGACTGTTTTTCTCTATATAATGCTTACAGAACTACAGTACAGTACGCCTCGGCTCACTGTCTTGTTGTTGTAGGGTGAAGTCGGGTTCTAATTAGCTGCAGTCCAGATGGAATTGCATGGTGTAGAAGTATGGAATACATATTGGGTACTTTCACCACTGAACCTACATGTATATAATGAGTCAGCATGTTCTTTAAGTATACATAAATACTTTACAGTGTATGTAGCAGCATTTACAATTCAAGAAGGTAGAAACAGTGTTTCTAATAAAGTGGATGGTGAATGTATGTAAACATTCTTCTAAATGAATATCTATGTAATGCTATGCAGGTGCAGATCAACTGATATTTACAATTACAATTATAATCTGCAATGAATCACTGGGGAGAAAGTGCTCCTAAAGTTCCCAGGTATGCATTTAATACTGTACAGTAATGTGCTGTCAACGTGTTTTTATCTTTTTTTTTTTTTTTTTACTGAAAAATACCTGATTTATATGTGTGCCATTTTTTTCTTTGTATTTCGAGGTTGGACAAGTTGGATGAAATAAGCTGCATCTCTATGAAGAGTTCAAATTCAATGGTGGAGCCGATTGAATTAAAGGAAAGAGCTCCGTTAATACACAGGTAGGATGAGGTTTACATGAAAATATGTGCAGTAAATTGTAGAATTAATGGTATAACCTCTGTCATTTCTGAATTATTTCCATTCCCATTCATCATTTTAGAATTATTTTGATTTGCAATATGTTTGGTTGTTTTAAGACTGGTCTGATTCACCAATTTATCCTGTGTCTATATGTGTGTTAATCAGAACTCCTTTTCAGTCATTACTACCTGAACCTGTTTTGCCAGTAACCAAGGACCTTTATAAAGACCTAGGGTAAGCCATGTGTACACCACTGAATTACTACGTTGCTCTTGGTTTCCTGAGGCCCTGGTTTCCATAAGGGAGTTGTGTTCATACAGTGGAGAGTTTATACAGAAATTGCACGTTAATATTAATACCTCAGACATACTGTAGTTATGGACATTTGTCCTGGAAATGCATTACATTTTGTTGGAGAGTTTTTTTTTCACTTAAGTCAGATTCCTAGTCCATTTATAAGAAAAAAAGATGGGGTTAATGATGGTTAAAAATACAGATATTTTTTGCATCTACACCATATGGACAAAAGAATTGGGTTACCTGACCTTTGATGCCATATGTGGTTCTTCTACAAACAGTTACCACAAAGCTGGAGGCACACAATTGTATAGAATAGTTTTTAGATTTGGTATAACAAAATTTCACTTTCACATTAACTTGGAAACCCAAACCTGTTCCAGCATGGCGATTCATCTGTGCACAAAGTGAGCTTCATGAAGATCTGGTGTTCATGCGTTGGAGAGGAAGATCTTGAGTGGCCTGCTACAGAACTCTGATCTCATCCCTACTAAACACCTTTGGGATGAATGTGAACGCTGACTGCACCCCAGACCTCCTCACCTACATCAGTACCTGCCTTTACTAACACCCTTGTGTCTGATGAACACAAATATCCATAAGCACAATCCAAAATCTAGTGGAGCATCTTCTCAGAAGAGTGGAGGGAATTATAAGAGCAAATTAGGACTAAATGTGGAATGCAATGTTCAAAAAGCACATTCCATACTTATGACCAGGTGTCTGCAAAACCTTTGCCAATATAGTGTATATATTGGTATTATATTACTCTTCTGGGCAAAAAAATGGTCCAATAACTCTTAACAAGAAAATTAGCAATAATTAAAGAAATGCGCTCTAGAGACCGTGTAGTCTTTTTGTACACAGTAGTAAAGTCATGATAATTCAATTCACTTCAATTCAGTTTTATTTGTATTTTTTTATTGTACTTTTCACAATGGACATTGTCGCAAAGCTGCTTTACAGAATTACAAATAAAAATACAAATTTCAGCATCAGAAATTAGTCCCTGTAAATGTATCTCTAATCCAAGGAAAAACTCCCTGTTATGGTACAAGGAAGAAACCTTGTGAGTCAAAAGAACCCGTCCTCATCCTGGTATTGAAAGTCCATTCATTAGACTTCCTTTATTGTTGAGAACTGTATTCATGGCAAATTGTGCTCTAAGCCACTCTATCAGTTTATCTTCATTTATACTTGTAGTCCAGAGTTACAATAGTTCGACTTATGATCTTTCGATCGTACGATGGCAATATCAATACGACAAAATTGTAAAAATATCTTACGTTTTTGCACGGCAGGCAATTGTAGCAGTGTAAATGTGGTATGATACATTGGTCACTGAAAGGATGTACACATGCCTTACTCTGGGTGGTAGAGCGCGTAGTTTTTTCTGTGTTTTTGGTGTTTTAAAGTCAAATTTTACCTTTTGTCTCTCTCCTTTTTATCAGTGTGGCCAGACACTAAAACAGAGTGCTCAGATTAGCTATAGGCAAGATATTTACTGCTCGCTTCTTCCGACTCCACCCTCCAACCGCTGCAACATTTATATATACTGTATAGTTTATACATTACAGTACTGTAAATGGCTCTGTTTTGCTAAATTATGTACTGTAATTTGTTCAGTTTTAACAAATTACAGTTCACTACCCCGTACTGATCACCATTCTTTAAGTTACTTCTTAAGTAACGATTGGGTCATTGGGGGCTACTTATACTGTTTATATTGAGGAGGTGGTAACTTAGTGGTTAAGGCATTGAAACCTGGATTGAAAGGTCATGAGATAAAGCCCTAGCACCACCAAGCTACCACTGCTGGGCCCTTGAGCAAGGCCTTTAAACCTCAACTGCTTAGTTGTAAGTCGCACTGGATAAAGGTTTCTGCCAAATGCCGTAAATGTAAATGTACAATGATTACTGTCCATATCGATCTTTAATCAAATGAAAATGCTTCAAATGGCTGATGTAAAATTAATTTTCCAGCGATTCCTCAACTGTTTAAAGCTCAATATTGACTCTACTTCCTGTAAAAAGCTGCCCTCCAAATTTTTACGTCTTAAACATTTCAAGGAATCGAAAAGAAAAGCTATCATATACATAATTAACTATTAAATATATATTTGTTTAATTCTTGCTAAATCACCTCACCAGTGATTTGTTGTTAAGATACTTTTTTAATATATGTAATATATGTATATATGTAATATATGTATATAGACAATGCATAATGCCATTCCTAAGTATGTAACTAAGTATGTGAATGTGGCACAGTAATGAAAAAAGAACAGGATATGGACATGCTAGGACATTTTCAATTGTGCCCTTAAGCCAATTTGAAATGACACACCTTGGGCCGAGTCATTTTCACTCACGCAGTTTCGGTAACATAATCGAAACCTTTCGAATAGGTGTGAAAGGTAGCGACACACCAAAACTGCACATGTAGGTGTAAACATGTTAAAAGACAAATCTTTATGCTCAGATAAAAGTCATTTGCAGGTATCAGGTTTTAACCCTTTAGTTTACAATTTAGAAATATTGTACATTGTATGGACAGAAGTTGGTGGACACCTGACCATGTGATTGGTATGTGATTTTAGAACATAAACCCCACCCTTCTGGGAAGATGTTTACTCATTTTGTAAAAAGAGTGTTATTAAAGTCAGGTACTGATGTAAGTGTTGTGAGGAGGCCTGGGGTGCAGTCAGCGTTCCAAATCATCTCAGAGATGTAAAGTAAGGTAACTTAAAAAATCTAAATTTTAGGCAATAAAAAGTCTTCAATTCACTGGGTCTTAATTTTAAACAGGTCTTAATTTTCTGATGTCCATGTAACACTACCTCTGACGCTAAAAAAAAGCATATCTTCATAGAACTGGCTTTGTGCACAGGGGTGTTGTCATGCTGGAACAGGTTTGGGTCTCCTAGAGAAATCTTAATCCAAAGACATCCTATACAATTTTTTGACTCCAACTTTTTGTTGACATACTGGGAAAGAACTGCATGTGGCTGGAAACATTCAGGTGGCCCAATACTTTGATCCCTATAGTGTACGCTATATACAAACAAATAATAAAAATTATTTCTGTCTATCTAGAAATCCTGCTGTTGTTTTATCACAGTCTGGCTGTCTTACAACCAAAGCAAAGTGGCAACAAAAGCTAAAAAACAGACTAAAGGCAAAATACCAGCACATTTACCATGACCTGAAAATACAGGGTCAATCAACATTCTTGAGTGATATTTACACAGAACTCTACATCACCGAGAGTGACAGCGGAAATGTCCGATTGGAACACGAAGTGAGGCAGATTGAAATGATATCCAGGTCGCAAACCACAGTAGAAATACCAATCAAATGCAATGACATCTTCAAGTCCATACACCAACGTGGCAAACCTATCAGGAGCGTCCTGACGAAGGGGGTTGCTGGCATTGGAAAAACAGTGTCTGTACAGAAATTTGTCCTGGACTGGGCTGAAGGTAAAGCAAATCACGACATTGGGTTCATTTATCCGTTTGCATTTCGTGAACTTAACCTGATGAAGGAGGGGAGGTTCAGCCTGGTCAAGCTACTTGAGCGTTTTAACATGGGTACGTTTGAAGCAACAAACTCTGAGAGTTGCAAGGTTCTGTTCATCCTCGATGGACTGGACGAATGTCGCTTTCCTTTAGACTTCCAGAACAACCAGAGAGTTTCTGATGTGACTGAACAAGTGTCTCTCGATGTCCTACTGACCAACCTCATCAGTGGAACCCTGCTTCCTGATGCTCTCTTGTGGGTTACTTCGCGACCAGCAGCAGCCAGTCAGATCCCGTCACACAGTATTGACCTGGTGAGTGAGGTGCGAGGATTTAATGACCCTCAGAAGGAGGAGTATCTCAGAAAGAGAATCAGCGACCAGAGACTGGCTGGTAAAATCATTTCTCACATCAAGTCCTCAAGGAGCCTGTTCATTATGTGCCACATTCCTGTCTTCTGCTGGCTTTCTTCAGTCGTTTTAGAAAGAACCATCAGTTCCTTAGATGATAAAGAGGTTCCTAAAACCCTGACTCAAATGTATATACATTTCCTCCTAATCCAAACCAGAACTAAAAACCACAGGTACTCGGATAGGAACAAGGATCCGTCCGATGAAACCATGATTCTTAAACTGGGTGAATTAGCCTTTCAACAGCTGGAAAAAGGTAACTTGATATTTTATGAGGATGATCTGAGAGCTTGCGGCATCAACGTCAAGGAGGCCGTGGTCTACTCAGGGGTGTGCTCGCAGATCTTTAAAGAGGAATGCGCCTTGACTCAGAGTAAAGTGTATTGCTTTGTGCACCTGAGCATCCAGGAGTTTCTCGCTGCTGTATATGTGTTCCTCAAGTGTAAAAGCTACAACTGGAATGCTTTTGACCAGACAAGTTGCACTACAACAGATACTACCCAAGCACTGATTGATATCCACAAAAAGGCCATCGAAAGAGCCTTAAAAAGTGGAAACGGCCACTGGGATCTCTTTCTCCGCTTCCTTTTAGGTCTTTCTCTAGAGTCCAACCAGGCCCTCCTGCGCAGTTTGTTGCCACAGGTTGGACCCAGCATTCAAAACACAGACGTGACGTTCAAATACATCAAGCTGAAGATCGAGGAGAACTCCACAACTGAGAAGTCTATCAATCTATTCTATTGTCTGAATGAACTTAATGAGCTCTCGATAGTCAAGGAGGTCCAACGCTACTTGAGCTCAGAGAGTTCCTCCAAGCTTTCCCTAGCACAGTGGTCTGCCCTCGTCTTTGTTCTGCTGACGTCCGAGACAAAACTCGATGTGTTTGACCTCAAGAAGTATTTTAGATCAGATGAAGGTCTCCTGAGGCTAATGTTGGTGGCCAAAGCTTCAGAAATTGCTCTGTAAGTAAGCTGGGTTTTGAATTCTCCCACATTTTGATGAACTCTAATTCGTCTCTAAATTCTCTAAATACAGATCAATATTTTGTTTTTCAGGCTCGATAACTGTGGACTCTCTGAGAGATGCTGCAAAGTGCTGGGTTCTGTTCTCAGCTCTGACTCCTCCAAACTGCAAGAGCTGAATTTAAATGGTAACTCGATTGGAGACACGGGGCTGAAGCTTCTTTCAGAAGGACTGGGAAATGACAGAAGTAAATTAAAGAAAATAAGGTAAAAATGTTTTCATGTCAAGTCGGCTTTTATTGCAGTTGGAACCATATACAGTGCAGTTCCCTGGAATTAAACAACTTCCCCAGGACCAAATTGGTACAAGGTGTTTGACCCATTTTTATCTTTCAGATTGGTGATTTGATTATCTGGGTACAGATTGTAGGGCCTCGCATAAAGTATAACATCATCTGATTAAGTCTCAAATAGTGATCTACGGGGTCCAAGCACCCATGCAAAGCTCCTCAAATTGGTCTATTTACAATTAGCTCGATGTGATTTGCATCTCGATGCACAGCCAATGATGCGATACATTAAAGATTCCCCCCTATTATGATGCAATGTACCTGATTTCGATTTGATTCAACACAATGCAATTCAATGGGATACGATGCGACGGAAAAACTATGAAGCTATGCTATTTAGTATGCTACAGATAATCTCAGGACACGACTCGGTCTCCGTAGTGTTGTGATACGCCATATTCATGTAGCAACAGTGGTGTTGAGAGAACACGCTCGAGAAACAGTTTAGCGAGGAGAAATCGATCTACGTATTAAATATTGAGTAGAGCGCATTTACTAATAATTATATTTCAATAAATCGTTTTTTAATGGTGCAAATATGTTAAAAATGATGCATAGCATCTAATGCAAAACAAATACCAGTCTTCCGGTGTACACTTTTTAAAATCAATGCATCACTTGATGCTAATCGATGTATATGGTTGTAGCAATGTAAACATACAGTTTTTAAAATATATCATGAGACTTGGTTAATCAGTATTATTAGGGGGAATGAGGAATATCCTTCTAACAATAAGGTGCTTTAGTTCAATATCTAAGTGTTTCTTCTCTCTATAGGCTTTCATATTGTAGAATCACACCTCAGGGCTGCTTCACTTTGGCCACACAGCTCCTTCCCAGACTTCCACACCTTAAAGTATTGGACCTGAGTGAGAACAGTTTGAGGCAGACAGGAATTCAATTACTTGCTACTCATCTAAAGAATCCAGAGTGCAAGCTTGAAATACTAAGGTCAGTACAACTGCTGGTGACTTCCTAAACTACTTTCTAACAGACTTTAATGTGAGAATACTTTGTGTTTTGCTGTCAGACTGAAGGACTGCAGGGTTACTCCAGAAGGAAGTAAAGCACTAGCCTCGGCTCTGAGCTCCAATCCTTCACACCTGAAAGAGCTCGACCTCCACTGGAATAATCCAGGAGACGATCCAGGTGTTGAGCAGCTGGCTGCTGCTATGAGGGATCCCCGATCCAAGCTTGAAGTCTTATGGTTGGAATTTTCTTTCTGCATCTATGAAGCATTTTGAAAAGTCCTACACCTGATAAAAAACATTGTTGTTTTTTTTCTTTTCCTTTCAGGTTAAGTTATGGCCTGCTCACCAAGAAATGCTGTGAAGCTCTCGCTTCTGTTCTCAGGTGCAGCTTTGCTCATCTCAAAGCAGTGGACCTCAGCGGAAACGCAATCCAGGACATGGGACTGGAGCTGCTCTCTGCTAGCCTGAGAAGCCCACACTGTAAACTGGAGATACTGAGGTCACAGTCTAATTCAACCTTTCAGTTCATATCTAATGCACTCATTCTGAATTTAACTGTAGTACATTATAAGGTCTCCAACCTTGGGATGCAGATGGGAAATTTTTTGCTCTGTGTTACTGGTTTTCTCAGTTGCTTTGGAGCATTTCTCTACCTACTGCAATCCTTTTGCAAAAAACAATTTGTCCAAACAGCACAACACATTACATTTCTTACAAAAGCCTGTACTTTACAAAAAAAAATCTTTTGTTCATCTCTCATGTAAGTATTTGTGTCAGTGAACATCTCATTGGCATCAGAATGAAAATTCCCTTTTGTGATTGTTCACAAACAAGATCATCAAAATGTTTATTCGTGTTGTCAGTATGATGCACAGTTTCAGTATTTCTTGATATAAATATGGTTTGGGTTATAATGATTAAAAATGCACAAAATGTGACTTCCTTCTTTTTGGCATTTATGAATTTCAGCAGCACAAATTTATTAATTTGATTGTATATTTGATTTATATTGATTGTAAGAGACCGGACAGGATTCACACTTTTACTGTAAAATAAGTGTTTGTTTGTTTCTTAGTTGTTCATCCATTTTCAGAATTCTGTGTTTTGCTCTGTCTGTATTCACTCTCCAACTGAAGGTTCACAAGAATCACCTTTGACCTGTTTTAGAGAACTTGTTGATTATTGGTTGATCTGATGCCGTTCACTCGCCTTCATTAGTGACGTTCAAGATTCATCTGCACAATTCATCACTTCAACACATTTACAAGAAAAAAGTTTAATATAAATGTTAGATGACAGATGTTGACAACTGGTTTAACCATTTTGCATTCAATGACGTATACAATGAACTGATGCTGAGATGTTTTGTGGGTTAAAACATTTCAGGTGAAACCAGTATCATATATTTTAAACAACATGAACATTAACAACTGATGATGTAGGAAACAGCAGACACTTGTACACATTAGATTAAATGATGTACAAAAGCATTCGCAATTTGATCAAAGCAACAAGAAACGTTCTTATGATGTGCACAAGTGACTAAATGATGTGGAGGTTAAACAAGTAGTTTTGAGAATTGAATTTCTGATCTGAAAAACGATCCAAAGCAACCGTGAAAAACGAATATAGAATGTTCTACGCTATCAAATATTTCTGTGGAATATTTACAGTAAAAGTATTTCTGGTTTGTAACTAAAGAGAGAGTTTAAAACGTTCTTCAGTTGTGTCTAAAAGTAAAGGTTTTGATAACTATTTGACGCATGTATACTTATGTTGTGATGTGGATAACATTTAGCAGATGCATTTGCTTAATAGTGGTTTTATTGAAAGCAGTGGGGATAATAAATCCAAAACTAGAGACAAAAGCTGACTCAGACTCAGCAAAAAAAATCACATCACCAACAAATTCTATGCTTCAAAATCAACAAGAGTCAAAAACCAGTTTAGCAATTGGCAATTTAGCAGTAAAGGGACCTGGAACAATACTTCACATTGTGTGGTGGTGTGTATTATTATAGTATTCCTGAGCGGTTATATCTGTCGGCTCTCTGTGACTTTTCTCATTCGTCCAGGCGAGTTTATCTGGAAGCTGAGTCGTGTTATCCGGACTGGTTGGAGCTGCTTCGGTCTGATGTCTAAGTAGTGGATGGAGATTGAGTAGTGAACCGTTTTGATCCAACCATATACTCTATATTGCCAAAAGTATTGGGTCACCTGGTCATACATTTGGTATGTGATTTTTGAGCATTGCATTCCACATTTAGTCTTAAATTGCTCTTATAATTCCCTCCACTCTTCTGGGAAGATGTTCCACTATATTTGAGAGTGTGCTTGTGGACATTTGTATTCATCAGGCACAAGGGTGTTAGTAAAGTGAGGTAGGTAGGTGAGGAGGCCTTGGGTGCAGTCAGCGTTCCAATTCATCTCAAAGGGTTGAGACCAGAGCTCTATAGCAGGCAACTCAAGATCTTCCTCTTCAAACCACAACTTCATGTAGTTCGCTTTGTGAGCGGGGGCATTGCCATGCTGGAACAGGTTTTGGGTTTCCAATTTCAAGTGAACGCAAAATTTAATTATACCCCATCCAAAGACGTCCTGTACAATTGAGTGTCTCCAGCTTTGTGGTAACAGTTTGGAGAATAACCAGATATGGCAGGAAAGGTCAGGTGTCCCGAAACTTTTGTCCATATAGTGTAGAAGTCCAGCTGACATGACTCATCTTCCAGATGTTTGCAGGCTGCAGTGAATTTGGGCAAAGACGAAAATGACATTTGGGTAAAGTCAACGGTCATTTTTTGCAGGTTGGCAGCTTGTGGAATCACAGAAAAAGGAGCTACAGCTTTAGCTTCTGCACTTTCTGCAAATCCTATTACTCTCAAAGAGCTGGACCTGAGTGAGAACCTCGTTGGAGACTGTGGACTAAGAGCCCTCTCAGATGTGCTAGGAGATTTAAACTGCAGATTACACACACTCAGGTGAATGCAAAGTGTTTTGGAAATGTTTTTATATTATCTTCTATTGCAATGAAAGTTCTTGAAATGGGATGGAACCTCTGTATACAGGCTTAGACAGAGTGGAGTCACGGAAGCCGGCTGTGTTGCTCTTGCTTCAGCTCTGACCTTGAATCCTGCCAGTCTACGAGAGCTGAACTTGGGAAACAACGAGCTAAGAGATGCTGGGATAAAACGACTTTGCGACGTGCAGCACAGCAAATTTTTCCGTTTAGAGTGAGATCCTGACTGCGTAATTTTATATCGTACCAAGCGCAAAGCTAATATTTTATTCCTGAAATGTTCTTTTTTCCCATCAGGCTGAATGAATGTCACTTGACTGGGAGCTGCTGCGATTCACTGGCTTCTCTTTTCCTGAAACAACATTCAAGTCTAAAAGTCCTGAATCTGGGAGGGAATAATCTGCAAGACTCAGGAGTGAAGACTCTCTGTGGGGGACTTGAAAGTCCAAACTGCAGACTGGAGATGTTGAGGTAATGTCTTTAACAATAGCCTTTTTCTTTCTCCCTTTAGGGGTCGCCACAGTGGACCCGCCTTACAGTGTGAAAAATATAGTAGGGATGTGCATCTCCATAACTGAGACCGATGCAATTTGCATCTCGATGCATAGCTAATGATATGATACATTAAAGATACATATGAAGCACAAATTGAAGCATTGCTTACAAATCATTGATCATTATATTTAAATGATTCTAGCAGTAGGGAAATATAATGAGTAAAAATGTCGTGCAACCAAAAGCTTTGGAATCACCAAAACCTAAGAACAAGTGTCAAACACCAGTTTAGCAATTGCAATGTAAAGACTTGACATGCCAGAAGAACACACAAAGAGCTGGACCAAAGTGAGAACCTCGTTGGATTACACATACTCAGGCGAAGTGCGAGTGCAGTGGGTTTTATTAATGATTTTGTAATTGTTTTTTTAATATTAAATAGTGTTTAACAATAGTGAAATGTCAATTAGAATAAAATGAATTTCAAAAATGACTATTTTACATTGCAGGCTGTTTAACTGTGGAATCTCAGAGAAAGCCTGCGGATTTTTAGCGTCGGTTCTGAGTGAAAACCCGTCAGTCGTAAAAGAACTGGACCTCAGTGGAAATAACCTTAAAGACATGGATACAAAGCTGCTGAACCTCTTAATCGAAGATCCAAGCTACAAACTAGATCGACTCGAGTAAGTGTTCCCACGTCTGAGAAACACGTACTGCTTATTCCTAAAATATACCACAACATACCACGCCATTTTTTTTTTTCGTTCATTGGTACAAATGCAAAAACAGAATGCAATGATTTGCAAATCTCATAAATCCATAAACTGTTCCCAATAAAAGAAAAACCAAACATATCAAATGTTTAAACTAAGAATATATACCATTTTAAAGAACAATAAGGTAATTTCGAATTTGATGGCTGCAACACGTCTCAAAAGATTGAATTCAACAAGTACTAATGCACTCCTATATCATCAGAGTGTTGGCATCGGTCCGTGGGTCAATTGGTACCGGGCCGCACAGAAAGAATACATAACTTACATTATTTCCGTTTTATTTATTATCTGATTCTGAACGATGTTTTATTTTGGAAAATGACCGGATTCTCTCCTCCACATCTGTCTATGACTCACTCTTGATGCATGTCATGATGCCTCGGTCACATATCTTACCTCCATCCGCTACCTTCTTAAAGGAGCTGCTCCGGCCGCTAACACATAATACATTACAGCTAAATTCAAACCCCCAAGCGAGCAAAATGACCAAAAAACAACACAGTGGGTTTACGTTTATTATTATAATATTTAGAAAATTCCAGTTTTTATAGTCGTATCATTTTATTTTGTTGTATTTATCCACCACACCTTAAAGGCCGGTCCGTGAAAATATTGTCCGACATTAATCCAGTCCGTGGCGCAATAAAGGTTAGGGGAGCACTGATCTAAACTGAGTGCTGATAACAAGAGAGATAGTCCCTCTCCTCTTTAGTCTGGTGGGCATGTTGTCCATGGTTTCCAAAAATAAAATTACAATTACTGTTTTGTCTAATTAGTTTTTCACTTTGCCTCAGTATATTTTAAATGACCTTTGCCCCAGAGAGGATGGTGGTGTTTCTAGGTCATGTTAACGCATGCCTTCTTCTTTGCATGATAGAGATTTAAAACACATTTATTGATGACATGGCAAACTGTGTGCACAGACAGTGTATTTTTGAGGTGTTAATAAACCCATGCAGTGATTTCCATTACAGAATCACAAGTGTTTTAAATGCAGTGTGACCCTAGGGCTCCGAAGATCAGTAGCATTCAATATTGATAAAATATGTATTTATGAGATTTGCAAATCATTGCATTCTGTTTCTGTAGCTATAAACCCTCGTCTGCCTCACAGCATCTAATCAAATGGGAAGAGCTAACTGCTCCGTCCTGAATACATTCTTATTGCTGAAACGGTTAAAAGCTTTGACACGGTCCTTCCTGAAACCCACCTCATCTCAATATCTATAACTTTTATAATCATTAAACTGTATGACACTGTGGATTTATGTTAAATGTTTGCCGAATAAACTCCCTGAATTAGTTACTATAGAAGGCGTAACATATTACAATAATACAAAATAAACCTGTGATTTTGTGATCTTGAGTTATCGTGAGAGCTGCTGCTTCAGAAAATGAATTGGATTTTGAAAGATTTTTAATACTATGGTATATACAGTTAGGCCCAGAAATATTTGGACAGTGAAACAAGTTATTTTAGCTGTTTACCAAAACATAATTATAAAACTCTATTTTTAATATGTGCAAACTCTCTGCTGTAATTTAATAATCACATCAAAATAGGAAGAAGGGTTTAGGAATTACAGCTCTCTAATATGTAGCCGCTTTTTTTTCTTCAAGTCACCAAAAATAATCGGACAATTGCCTCAAACGATATTTCACAGGCTACACGGGCTGTTACCTCATTAATCCATCACCCATTGAGCAGAATGGAATGGAAGGTCTGGAATTGATTCCAGCTGTAGCATTTCTGTTTGTTGCTGTCAAAAGAACTCTGAATGGAAGTGAAACAAACCATCATTAGGATGAAAAAAAACAGAAGAAATCTATCAGAGAGATAGCAGAAATGTTAGGAGTGGCTAAATCAACAGTTTGGTACATTCTGAGAGGAAAAGAAAGAGCGCAATGGTGAGCTGGGGAACTTAAAAAGGCCTGGACGTCCACGGAAGACAACAGTGGTGGATGATCGCAGGATCATTTCCATGTTGAAGAAAAAGCCCTTCACAACATCCACCGAAGTGAAGAACAGTCTGCAGGAAGTAGGTGTATCAGTATCTAACTCTACCATAAAGAGAAGACGTCATGGGAGCAAATACAGAGGGTTCACCACAAGGTGCAAACCATTAATCAGCCTAAAAAATAGAAAGACCAGATTAGACTTTGCCAAAAAACATCTACAAAAGCCGACCCAGTACTGGAACAGCATTCTTTGGACAGAAAAAACTAAGATCAACCTGTACCAGAATGATTGAAAAAAGAAAGTATGGAGAAGGCTTGGAACAGCTCATGATCCAAAGAACACCACATCCTCTGTAAAACCTGGTGGAGGCAGTGTGATGGCATGGGCATACATGGCTTCCAATGGCACTGGGTCACTAGGGTTTGTTGTTGATGTGACAAAAGACAGAAGCGGCTGGATGAATTCTAAAGTGTAAAGGGATATACTTTCTGCTCAAATTCAGCCAAATGCTGCAAAGTTGATTGGACGGCGCTTCATAGTACAGATAAACAATGACCCAAAACATACTGCTAAAGCAACTCAGGAGTTTTTTAAGGCAAAGAAGTGGAATATTCTGCAATGACCAAGTCAATCACCAGATCTCAACCCAATTGGGCATGCATTTTACTTGCTTAAGACAAAACTTGAGGCAGAAAGGCCCACAAACAAGCAACAACCGAAGACAACTGCAGTAAAGACTCAGCGTTTGGTGATGTCCACGATTACTATTGAGCCTCTGAAATGATGTAACTCTGTATTAAAATGGTTGCAATTCCTAAACGTTTCATAGGATGTTTGTGTTCAACCCATTTAATTAAACCTGAAAGTCTGCCCTTCAATTGCATCTCAGTTGTTCATTTCAAATGCGATGTGGAGGCATGCGTAGCCCAAATCATGTAGATTGTGTCACTGTCCAAATATATATATATATTTCAAGAAATTGTTTCAGTGATGAATTGATAAACGGATTATGTTTTGTTTTCCCAGCTTATACTGAACACTCCACCCTGCCTGCACTCTTTTCTGCACTTCTCTATCACACCCTCTATTACTTTGCACAGTTGACCACAGGTACCTGAACTCCTCCACCATCTCCACCATCTCCACCTCTTCTCCCTGCAACCGCACCCCTCCACTGCCCTCCCTCTCATTCACACACATGTACTGTTTTACTCCTCCTCCATTTAAGGATGAGGCCACTGTGCTCATTGGGAACTTCAATGCTGCAGAAATGTTTCTGTACCCTCCTCCAGATCTGTGCCTCGATACAATTCCTTGGACTTCATGGCTTGGTTTGTACTCTGACATGCACTGTTGACTGTGGGACCTCATTTAAAAAGGTGTGTGCCTTTCCAAATCATGTCCAATCAATCAATTTACCACAGGTGGACTCTAATCAAGTTGTAGATACATCTCAAGATTGATCAGTGGAAACAGGATGCACCTGAGCTCAATTTTTTGAGCCATGGCAAAGGCTGTAAATATTTATTTATTTTTTCATAAATTTGCAAAGATTTCATGTTGTTATTATGGGGTATTGTTTGTAAAATGTTTAGAAAAATAATTAATTTAATCCATTTTGGAAAAAACCTGTAACAAAATGTGGAAAAAGTAAAGAATTTTATTTAATCCGTTATATTTAGTTAGTATTCTTATGCTGTTTGGAGTGACTTTCATTGTGTATGATATCCAAATTTTTTCTTGTTTCATATAGAAACTACTTTAGTCAATACCAGAGATGCCCAAACCTTTTCCTATAAAAAAAAGGGCTAAAAAGTAATACTAGTGTCCTAGTTTGGGCACCTATGGTCTATATGGTTATAGTATTTGGTCTGCAGAAGACTTTGTACAATAGACATGGAATGCGACACATATTGACTTCAGATTGAATTTTATCAATATGATTATGTTGTTTAAATGTACTGCATATGATGAAACCTGTTAATAAACAGCTTGCCAGATGAAAGGTGCTTTTACACAGGGCCCTTTTTCTTTTTTTTTTCTTTTTTACAGTAGTGAAATTCTTTCTTCACATTTCCCAGCAATGTTAGGAAGCTGGGGTCAGCGCTCAGGGGATCATGATACAGTGCCCCTGGAGCACAGAGGGATAAGGACCTTGCTTAAGGGCCCCAAAAGTGGCAACTTGGCGATCCCAAGGTATGAACCCTCTACCTTCCGATCAGTAACCCAGTAACATTTTTTTTCTTCATTAATCCCCTTTGATTCTGAATTATATTGAGCTGAGTTACATTTACATTTTATATGTAATAACTGAATGAATAATTAACTTACATTTGTATAAATAGCAATTCAATATGCACATTATTGTCTAAATGTGCAAAAAATTTTTTGGACTGCTGAACCAGACACTAAAACAGAGCTTCCTCCTCCACTCATGACCTGGTGCTCATCCACACGCCTGCTGCCACATAGATATATAAGTTTATATATCTTTATATATAAGTTTGTACAGTATGTTACTGTAAATTGCTGCTTTGCTAAATTATGTACTGTAATTTGTTCAAATGTCTATTATTGAACTACTATTTTTTTTAAAAACAAGACAACGAAATGTAACAATCCACAGGTATGTATTTACACGACATCAAGTTAACAACTTAACAAACAACTTTCAAAATACAAACAGAGGTACAGACAGAAATCTTTTCTAAAATGTTACAGAAGGACGTGGAAAGATATTTAAAGACATTAAGCGCTATGCTTTAGTATAACAACAACTGTGAGATTTCATGGTGGGTGAATAGATATCAGCAAGTCCTTTGCTTTCTTCGTCACCCTTGTGTGGTAGAGATATTTACACATGATGAAGCTCAACGCTTCACCAGTAGAAAGTTTTGGTAAGAAAGCTGGCCGCTGAGCTCAGCCAGCTCCCGGAGGCATCCTGTTTGGCGGCGGTGCGGGACACGGCGCGGTCCGTCTCCCTCTCTGGACTCTCGTCTTCTGGTAGATAATCTGGCAGGTGGCAATTCTCCTCTATTTGTGTGTCTGTGGTGTTGAGAGGGACGAGAACCTGCAGCCAGCAGGGCTGCTCGTTACTTACTGGACTTACGTTAAGAGCAAATATGTGAATCATTTTTTTCTGTTAAATTACTTATATATATAAAAATCACAAAAATAAATCACAAAGAAAAAGAAGAAATGGAATTGGAGCACAAAAACCCTGCAGTTACTCAAACAGCTTAAAAAAATAAATAAATAAATAAAATAAACAGCGAAGGTCTAGTGAGAAAAACTGGCCATGCTTTTTTTCCCTAAGCAACACGTGCAATATGTCTGATAACGTAACTACTTACTAGTGGTCTCTTTTTTCTTCTTTTGTATTTATATATTGTGTTGTGTATATACTATATTATGTCTCTATTCTTTTATATATTTGCACATTTCTTTTTTACGATCCAACCTAGCTATCAGTAAAATCCGCTATTGATTGACCTCCACTGTTAAGCATGGCGGGAAGGTTCTCCAGGAAGTAAAGCTGATAAAAAACCTTGGTCAGAAGATCCATATCCCCTACCTCTTCTCCAACTTGATTCTTCACCACCTGCTGAGCTGAAAGCACTTTAGTGGAAGCAATAGCCGATGCCAGACTCTGAACGGGAGACAAATTGCACTTTAATTGTCTAACTTGGACTTCTGCAGGTTGAAAAATGAAAACACTCACATAATAAATATGATAAGCAGTTACAGTTTCAGCTGAGAAGTGGAAGTAGTAGAAGAAGCCCTACCTCAGTGGGCAGGTCTGCACGCACACGCACTGTGCATCTCTTCATGGCCATCTGGAAAGTGAAGCTGATGACTCCTTTGACTTTTAGAAGAGCCTCTTCACACACACCTCGCTGATCCTTGAACGTTATATGGCACACGTTAAAAACGCTGCAATGTTTTGCATGGAATGGATCATGCCATTTTGGTTATATGGGGGTGCTCAATGTCGAATTAACATAACTCCCCCCCCGTTAATACAGGGAGTGCAGAATTATTAGGCAAATGAGTATTTTGACCACATCATCCTCGTTATGCATGTTGTCTTACTCCAAGCTGTATAGGCTGGAAAGCCTACTACCAATTAAGCATATTAGGTGATGTGCATCTCTGTAATGAGAAGGGGTGTGGTCTAATGACATCAACACCCTATATCAGGTGTGCATAATTATTAGGCAACTTCCTTTCCTTTGGCAAAATGGGTCAAAAGAAGGACTTGACAGGCTCAGAAAATTCAAAAATAGTGAGATATATTGCAGAGGGATGCAGCAGTCTTAAAATAGCCAAGCTTCTGAAGCGTGATCATCGAACAATCAAGCGTTTCATTCAAAATAGTCAACAGGGTCGCAAGAAGCGTGTGGAAAAACCAAGGCGCAAAATAACTGCCCGTGAACTGAGAAAAGTCAAGCTGCAGCTGCCAAGATGCCACTTGCCACCAGTTTGGCCATATTTCAGAGCTGCAACATCACTGAGTGCCCAAAAGCACAAGGTGTGCAATACTCAGAGACATGGCCAAGGTAAGAAAGGCAGAAAGTCGACCACCACTGAACAAGACACACAAGCTGAAACGTCAAGACTGGGCCAAGAAATATCTCAAGACTGATTTTTCTAAGGTTTTATGGACTGATGAAATGAGAGTGAGTCTTGATGGGCCAGATGGATGGGCCCGTGGCTGGATTGGTAAAGGGCAGAGAGCTCCAGTCCGACTCAGACGCCAGCAAGGTGGAGGTGGAGTACTGGTTTGGGCTGGTATCATCAAAGATGAGCTTGTGGGGCCTTTTCGGGTTGAGGATGGAGTCAAGCTGAACTCCCAGTCCTACTGCCAGTTTCTGGAAGACACCTTCTTCAAGCAGTGGTACAGGAAGAAGTCTGCATCCTTCAAGAAAAACATGATTTTCATGCAGGACAATGCTCCATCACACACGCCCAAGTACTCCACAGCGTGGCTGGCAAGAAAGGGTATAAAAGAAGAAAATCTAATGATATGGCCTCCTTGTTCACCTGATCTGAACCCCATTGAGAACCTGTGGTCCATCATCAAATGTGCGATTTACAAGGAGGAAAACAGTACACCTCTCTGAACAGTGTCTGGGAGGCTGTGGTTGCTGCTGCATGCAATGTTGATGGTGAACAGATCAAAACACTGACAGAATCCATGGATGGCAGGCTTTTGAGTGTCCTTGCAAAGAAAGGTGGCTATATTGGTCACTGATTTGTTTTTGTTTGGTTTTTGAATGTCAGAAATGTATATTTGTGAATGTTGAGATGTTATATTGGTTTCACTGGTAAAAATAAATAATTGAAATGGGTATAAATTTGTTTTTTGTTAAGTTGCCTAATAATTATGCACAGTAATAGTCACCTGCACACACAGATATCCCCCTAAAATAGCTAAAACTAAAAACTACTTCCAAAAATATTCAGCTTTGATATTAATGAGTTTTTTGTGTTCATTGAGAACATGGTTGTTGTTCAAATTAAATCCTCAAATAAAATTAATCCTCAAAAATACAACTTGCCTAATAATTCTGCACTCCCTGTACACAACCTATCATGATAATGCTGTAGAAAAATATTTTTAATGTGCATATATAAATTCCCCAGAACAGAATTAAGTTTCATCAGATCCCTGGGCTACACGGTAGCATATTGGCAGCATGGTGCATTATAAACAAATTTAAAGGTATATCTTTGTGTGATGTAAATCTTTAGTTGGGGACCCTAACCCTAGTTGGGGACACCCCTACTTACTGTCTTTTCTAAATTATATCAGAGGTTGTTGGGAAAATTCAGAAGATTTGCCAGTTGTAATGCGCAGAAAAACAAATAACACAAGCAAACGTATCGAAACACACTTACCGTTCCGTCCAAACCCTGTATGTGTAGCGTGACTGTTTTGGCCTTTTTATTGGAACTGTTGATAAAGAACTGCGGTTTATTCCTCCTCATCGGTTGCACGGGAGTTCTGAGAGATTCTGTGCCCACCGGAGTACTCAATACTTCATACACCTCTTTCGCAAGGTCTGTGATGTCAATACTCAGTCCACTGCTACATGAAGAATCAAAATAGTATCATCATTCGATTCAATACTACGGCTACAAAACTTAGAGAACTTTTAAGACTGGAAACTTTCCATGGGAATTACTGGGAATTACCAGGGAATTTACAATTTAACAGAAAACTTAAATGATTAAATAATATTGTGCATTCCTCCATAAAACATAATTTCTTAAATCCTGCACAGAAAATTATGCAAAAAATGTCCATCGTAAATTACATAAATATTACATACATTTATATTTAAAACTTTCTTGTGATGTGTATAAGCTGTTGTGCAAAAAATTATATTAATAATTAAATCTAAATTTTTGTATTTTTTTTTTTAACACTTATAAGTTTGCATGCATGTCAGTTTACGGCCAAACAAAATGTTTATATTTGTTTGTATATGATACAGTTTATATTAATTTTCCCAAATTTCTAATTAATTCGTATACATTCCCGAAAAATACCATAAAGTCCCAGTAAGTTTCCAACTTGGAATACTTCCATAATTCCATAAGTTCCCATAGAAAGTTTTCAGAAATTTATTGGACATTTTTGCCCCTTTGCAACCTTATTTAAATAAATAAATAAATAAATAAATAAATAATTTAAAAAAATAAATAAATCAATAAAAAAAATAAATAAATAAATACTTACTTTTCCGCTAGCGTCTCCAAGCTCACCATCATTCCTAGCTCGTTCTTCATGGAGTCAACATTTTGAGATGATTCTGCCAGGTACCTCAGGGTCTGAAGACATGGAAAATCACAGTCACAACATATACACAACATTCCCTAACCTGTATGAGACTTACAGTAACATTCCACCATTCAGACGCCGTACCTGCAGAGTAGCGAAGACTACTTGAGGGTCTTTGTGGTCTAGGAACAGAACAAGACCAGGTAAACAACCCTCATCTTTTGCTATAGCCTCCCGATTCTGGGGTTCAGACGCCAGATCCCTCAGCTGGGTCACTACTGACAGTGCGTCCATCATCTTGCTGGCTATCTGCTAGGTTAGAGAACAGACCGGCTTTAAAACAAGACAAACATTCCTCCAATTACTTTACCTTATGTCACTTAGTAGACAGAGAATGGTTTCTGTGTTATGAATCCATCAGACAACCATGTGATTATATTTCATGTCTAGATGGCAGTTTGTTTCTTAATGATGTTGGGAACACGGCTTATATGGTTCTTCACACCTCCTTTTCACCCTCCAGAACTGCCTGACTCATCCTGATGCTGTGCTGCTGCATAGAGGTCGACTGATTAATCGGTTTTCGGTTTAAACGGCACTGATTGTCGATTGCTGGAACTATCTGCAAAAATTCATAGCGATAGTTTTTCCGGGTTGCGTTGTACAGTACAAGTGCGGCCTCCAGAGGCGAATCACTGACGTCATGTGCTGTTTATTTGAAGCGTCTTTTGTTTTAATCATTTTGGATATAATTGTTCGTATTTATTCGGAGTGGTACTTTTTGTTCCAGTTTATTTACATTTACGGCATTTGGCAGACGCCCTTATCCAAAACGACTTACAACTGAGCAGGGTTTTTAGGGCTTTGCTCTTGGTGGTGGTGGGATTTGAACCTGTGATCTTCTGATCCAAAGCCCAATGCCTTAACCACTGAGCTACCACCTCCCATTCAGTGTTAAGAGTGTTTGGTTTTTTATCCATTTTAAAAACTATTGGTTGATTAATCGGTTCTCGGCAAGGACAAACTCCTTGAGATGGTATGAAGAAGAAACCTTGAGAAGAACCAGACTCAGAAAGGAACCTCATCCTAATCATTGAATGTCCATGATGTCTCCAATGTCTCAGGAATGTCCCTGACATGGTATAACGAAGAAACCTTGAGAGGAATCAGACTTAGAAGGGAACCTCTTCATCGAAATGTCCATTCAATACAGTTCCATCATTGTTGAAGTGTGCAGTGGTGAACACTTGCATGCAGAACTGTTCATTCAAATTGCAATCCTAATCCATTATATCCATCCATCCATCCATCCATAGATAGATAGAATGCACAATAGAAGGATAGATAGATAGATAGATAGATAGATAGATTATCTATCTATCTATACATCATGCATTCTATCAATAGATAGAATGCACGACAAAAGGATATCTATCTATAGATAGATAGAATGCACAATAGAATGATAGATAGATAGATAGATAGATAGATAGAATACACAATAGATAGATAGATAGATCGAATGCACGATAGATAGATAGATTGCACGATAGATAGATAGATAGAATACACAATAGCTAGATAGATAGAATGCACGATAAATAGATAGATAGATAGATAGATAGATAGATAGATAGATAGAAAGAATACACAATAGATATATAGATAGATAGAATGCACGATAGATAGATAGATAGATAGATAGATAGATAGATAGATAGATAGATATTGCACGATTAAATAGACACGTGATACATATATGACCCATTCACATTATTTTGCCATTGTAACTTCTTGGCATCTTATACACACACTCTACAATTGGAAAATAAATAAAAATAAAAGTAATATATTTTATTGTTATTATCACTGAACCGTTAGGGGTGAATTTAAGCTAAGCGAGCACCGTCGACTAGAGCTAGCATCCATGCTAACATCCGAGCAGCCAAATATCGCTACATTTCTTTAAAGTCTTTGGTATAACCGTATAAAACCGAAATATTGTTTCATATTATAAAGTAATAATAATAATTAAAACCCCTATTCAGGACGTTAAAGTCTTACCGCTGGGTCCGCCGCAGCCTCGCTTACCGCAAATACAAATTTTCGCACTCGTTTTCGCTCAACGCTATTGGTCGACAGGCTGCACGGAAGGAGCAAGATAAGCCGCGCTGATTGGTGGGACGCGACTGCAGGTATGAGTTCGTCCAATCAGATGCGGCTTTGCTCGACACGGCGTTATTTGAGTTGTTCGGACAGTAAGTGCACGCGTGAGGAAGTTGGAGAGGTGATGTTTCATTATTATTTACTATGTTTGTGTATTTATGTATTTTGCGTGGATTTTTGAAAACATTTCGGTCATTTGGATGCACGTGCGGAAGATCTGTAATTATTTAAATGCGTATTTGTTGTAATTCTATAAATATGTTTGCGATTTATGAGTCGCATATCTACCAGTAATGCACTAGTGTGTCGTGTGTGTGTGTGTGTGTGTGTGTGTGTGTGTATATATATATATATATATATATATATATATATATATATATATATATATATATAAATTTGCAACAATACAATGTGTGTATTTGTTTACATATGCATTTTTTTTTGTTGTTCTTAATTTCAGAATGTTTATAATTATGCAATAAGCATATAGTGGGTTGTTCATGTTGTGTGTGTGTGTATATATGTATGCAACTTGAATTACTCGATGCTTCGTTTAGTACATTTAACTAAACACAGAGCACCGTGTTTCCCCACGGACCATTATAACTGACGCACCACTCACTAAACTCTGGAACGCTCTGGGGTATCATTTATAATCGTGACGTACGATTATAAATGATTTCCACACTAAATTTACTTACACTTTCTCCCGTCAAGTTTTTTTGTTTATAAATGAGACCCCTGGACAGGTAAACACAGAAGATGCTGCAGAATAAAAAATAAAGAAATTGAGAGATAACAGTGAGGGGGCGAGGAGAAGATTCAGGCCAAAAGAACACAACAAAATGTTCTGAAAGTGATGGATCCTTTTAAACTAAAACATCCTGACAATTCTGCATATCGAGGGAGTGAATGAATGAATGAATGAAGAATGGAAGGAAGGAATGAAGACATTTGTTAAAATATGCTGAAATAAGTAGAACATATTTTTTAATAAAATACTACATATAAAAAAACACACATCTGTATAACAAGTGTAAGAAATGGGGGGTCTAACAAATGTGAACTATTTTAATACAATTTCCAATTTATTAAATTTTATTTAATCAATTTAATTTGTGTCAATTTAACTGTTTCAATCAATATAATAAGTGTATTGCATTAATTTGATTTATTCTATTTTATTTTTTACAAAATATTATTTTGATAAAGAATTTTACCAGGCAGGCATTTCATAAAAAAAAAGAAAAAAAAGAAACTGATATTCACAAATGTTAATAATAATAAACTGCGTTAATAAAAAAAAAAACGACAAGCAGTTTTATGGTTTTCCAAACCGTACCCAAATGTAACCGAACCGTGACTTAAAAACCGAGGTACGTCCCGAACCGGGAACTTTGTGTACCGTTACACCGCTAATATATATAATATATGTAGTGGTTTTGCTTTTCCTAATTTCAGGATTCTGCCATGGCGTGTATCTGATCCTCCCTCATCGCATCGTGTAGCGGAACCAATACCGCTGCAGTGTTTCCATTTCGGTCGTGATCACGTCAGAAATCCTGCTGACGCTTTTACTCAGCTTTGCACTAACAACAGAAGCTCCCAGGCATCATGTCTTTGCTTGATGACCTCGTCTATTTGTTGAGATACGTCTTGGAATATTTTGGGGTTCCCCAAGAAATGGTAAGTGGAATAATACCTTTAAATCAAATCGCAGTTTCTTTAAAATCATCTCTGAATTCATTTTTCTCTCTGTGCTGAAAACATTGGTTTCATCGCAGCTGGTTCCGGTTTGGGAAAGCCCTCTGCGTGGACAGTATCGCAGCATTGTCCGTATGATCGGCTCGAATCTCCCCCTCACACCATCTCCTCGGCTTCATATCCAGGTACGGTGACATGTTTGATGGATTTGACGTGTGTGTGCAGGAGTGTGGAGATTTTCATGGACAGAAGTATGTGAACACCTGATTAGTTGCATGTTGAACATCCCATTGCTGGTATAATATTCCCTTCTTGAAAAGTTCTTAAAAGGTCATGCTCTGGAGGTTGCAATGAGGCTACGGGTATAGTCATCTAGTCAGGACTCTGTCATGCTGGAACGTCGTTTGACTAATTAATTCCAAAGAAGGAAATGGTCGTGTTGCAATATACAGATATTCTAATCAGTATTCTCATCCTGACAGCCGGTTTGGAAGCCCCACATATGAGTGTAATGGTGTGTGTCCACTTACTTTTGTCCATAGAATGTATCAGCTAGTCAGTCTCAGCTCCCTGACTCAGTCTGAGTAGGATCATAGCTATCGATTATTATAGTAATCGAGTATTCTACCGAATATTCCGACGATTAATCGAATAATCGGATAAGGAGTCCTTTTTATTATTATTATTATTATTATTATTATTATTATTATTATTATTATTATTATTAAAGAGTGATACTAAATATACAAGAGAAATTAAGTCGGGTCTCTTAAAACGAACAAATAATTTGTTTTCCTTTTTCAGAAAAGGTTTACATTTTAATGCTGAAATTGTATACAACAATATCTGTGAAAACTAAACCCATTTAGTGCATTTAATTGCCAAATTACATTGAAATGCAAATACAAAAATAGAAAAAAAAAAAATTATAAAAAAAATATCAAATTACATTTCAGATGACTCTAAACGAAAAAAGAAAACACACTGTACAGATCTAAAACTTTAGAAACTTTTTCGTTCAGATGAAGAAAAAAAAAAGGCCTAATTCTGACTGTTTTTCTATTTCGCGTAATAATGACTTTATTTCTCGTAAACATCTAACATTGCTGGTATATCCACTGGTATCCATGTTGACCCCCCATCCAGGGTGTATTCCTTGATAAGCTTAGTGCTTACAAAAGATAAATGAAGGAATTAATATTTTTCTATCTTTGATCAACTATCCATCCACTTGTCCATTTACTCACCCATCCATCTATCCACATACCCAACTTTTCATTCATCCGTATATCCACCAAATTATCCACCCACCCATCTATCCATCCACCCACCCATTTATCACTCTACTCATGTATCCGTCCACCCATCCATCCATCCATCCATCCAACCATCCGTCCACCAATCCATCCACTCATCTATCCATCCACTCATCTTTCTATCCACCTACCCAACTTTCCATCCATCTATCCATCCATCCAATCCATCCATCAATCTTTCAGCAAGTGTTTGGATAGGAAAGCCAATACTGCACATATGCAGTTCTTCTTCCCTTTCTATTATAAAAAGAGTTTAATAGAAACACGTCTGGCTGCTTGCAGTAACGTATCGATTCAGTGTCTTTGGAAAAAAACAAGACCTTTTAACGACTTTGCCTTTTCCCTCAGGTTCCTTTACAGACGATCAAGACACAGGGTCATGTTGAAGTGGATACTCCTGGCATTCCGTCTCTTGCGGATGCATTATGGATGGCTGAGGACGAAGGAGATGTTTGCACCAGGTTCAGGTATTTAGAGAAGCAAAAAAGAGCTTAGTGTGTTTTACAGTTTCACTATAAAAACTCTGCTAGAGATGAGGAATATACAGTGAAGGACACGGTGTTTTATAGATCTGATCCAGTTGGGCTGCTTAGTGTGGCTCAGGAAAAAAAACACAGTTTCAGACAACACATGTAGACATCTAGTCGTTTAGTCTTAGAATAATTTGTTTATATATAAATCTATGTGTAATATTGTATATACAGTATATACTGTATTACGATTTTTCAACCTCAAATGGACTAGTGATACGACAAAAATAAAAAAAACAATTAAATAAAAAATTTTGTACTGTAATTTGAAGATTTCCCTCACAGGATCATATCACTTCTGTTGTAGGAATTCTGTCCCAATGAGGAAACAAGGTTGGCCACATGACTTAAAACCCTCAGCAGGTTTATGTGTACGACTCGCTCCTGCAGCGCAGAAAATGCACACAACGCAGGCATCAAACACGCAACCGGAGGCTCTCAAGAAGATCCATGCCCTGGAGGCTGAGTTACTGAAACTCCGAGCTCAGATTGCGCTGATCGTCACCACGCCAACAGGTTAACCAACCAAATCGGGCTGTGTATCCGCGAGAAAATACGAAACCGCACATAAACAAAAGCCTTTTGCCGTCGGCGCAAGTCAGTCAACGTTGCTATTAATTCCGGCGGATTATACCAATAATAGTTTTTTTTTCCCAACAGCGCCCCATGTGGTAAACAGGTGGATATTAACCCTAACTTAATTGGCGTGTCCGTATGCTAGTACTTCCTGTTACTTTTTAAGTTTCAGGAGATTGCTATCTTTTTAGGGGTCGGGATACTAATAACGAAACGACGCAATCTCGCATGAATTTTCAACAAAAACATCGATAATGTGTTTTTTGAGAATTGATGCATTTATCGGGAAACAAAATAGTATCGTGATTAGGGCTGAAACAATTCCTCCAGTAAATTGAATAATTCAAACACAAAAAAATCTTATTGCCAACTTAATTTTTTTGTATATATTTATATATATATAAATCTGATCAAACTAAAAACTCTTCAGAGATATGACTGATGCAATGCTACTCTATAGCTACTAACACGAGATTGGCCCAAAACTGTTTGTTATGTCCCCTTTAAAAAATTGTCCCCAATATTATCCATGACTGGATACTGAGTTATACATTATCAGAACTATGAAAGCCTTTTGGATCATAAGATTACGTTGCAAAAACTGACGCAATTGTTAACGCAATATCACTTTTTTTCCCCCCTCCTCCCAGTGGACAGTCCAATGACGGACAATCCCACCACTCCATGTTCAAGTTTTCATGCTCCTGTTCTTACCTCGACTCCTTTCACCGCACTTCCACCTCCTCCACCGCCACCTCCACCACCTCCTCCACCCCTTCCTCCTTCTCCTGCGCTCGGCTCAGACCAGTTCTCTGTAACTGATATGATTAGACAGAGGCAGGGAGCCAGGAAGGAGAAGGTTGGGGTATGTAAGGCCTCACCAGCTGCAGTTCCTTCCATGCTGGACGTCCTGAAGGATATGAACCAGATTAAACTTCGTAATATAGAGAGGTACTCCTTCATTTATTCTTATTATTTTCTTTTTTTACTTCAGAGTAATTTCTTGGTTTAATCCTGTAGGTTTTAGTTTAAGAGACGCCCCCTGCTGTCTGCAAGGCGAATTGCAATTGCACAAAAATACTCTCTTAGAATCTATGGAAGCGTTGAGGTAAAAAAATTCAATTTAAAGTGTAATTTGCAAAACGGCAACGTAATATTTAAAACCGCAGTGTATTTTTGTATTCAAATTTGCATTTACGTTTTTCTTTTCCATATGTGCAAAGTTTTGTGCAAAATGAAATTTAGCAAAAATTTTACATTCGCCATTTTCCAACATTTAGTTTTAATATGTAAATCACATACTAATGTGAACGCCTAAATGTTGTATACATTTCAAATGGAAATGCGTTACCCAAATTGATTTAATGTGTAACACGTTTAAACGGAAATGGTAACAAAACGTTAAATGTTAATTATTAATTTACAGAATGAACTAAAAATGAAGTAGTTAGTACAAGTTTTTGAATGTAAATTTAGCAAAATGCCTCTCAGAAATGTATTTGCATAAAGGATTTTAACGTTCTGACCGTATAATCAACAACACGCCTACATGTCCTGATCTGTGTGTATTTTAACGGTGTGTTCAGGTCTCCAGGAGGGACACCTGTACGGAAAAGGAGGAGTAAAGGGACAGCGTGTGTGTCGGACCCCGCAGCTCTTATTGCTGAAGCGTTGAAGAGGAAGTTTGCACACAGGCAGCGAGACGACTCGTTTGATAAGGAGAACCGCTCAGCCGAGCCCTCGCCCTTCAGCAGCCCCGATACGCCTCGAGTAAGATGTTTTGAACTCGGTCTTTCTAGGAACAGAGAAAGTATTACATGGGAACGTTCACAATCCCGGGTGGTTTTCAATGAAACGTTATCATGTGTAATCAGTGAGATTAATATTTTAACATGAAGGTAACAATTCCAATGTATTTTGACTATCTTTAAAATCATTAATGTCAGAAATAGCAGGATTAAAGAAAGCAGTATACAGTGTAAAGAGGATCTGAAAATCTATACTTGAGAAAGTAAAGATACTGCAGAACTTTTACTGTAGAAAAGTCACCAATTCCAATATGACTTGAGGAAAAGTCTTAGAGTGTCTGATTTAAACACTGCTTGAGTATTTGGCTCTTAGGCTCAAAGATGCACTAGTCCTCAACACCAAGACACATGTTGTGTATGTGAGGAGGTTTTATTTCCTAAAATACAAATCGATCGTTATCCATTAACACAAAAACCTCTTCAACATGCCCGAATGCAGCAAAGATCAAACAAGTCGGTCAAAAAAGAAAAAAAAAAAAAATATATATATATATATATATATATATATATATATATATATATATATAAAAGGACAAAGTAGTAAAGCAATCTTTCAAAATGAGGTCTTTAATGAACATTCTGCAAGATGCTAATTCACCTTTTATGAGGAGTCGCTTCATTTGGCATAAATCATAAAAATAAATTTGGCATCTAGCACCTTCAATACTCCTGTAAATCGCCTTTTCTGCAGAATAAAAAAGCCAGATAAAGCTACAGAGCAAAATCTAATAGGTACTGGTCAATGTCACATAAAAAACTATTTATATATATTTTATAATAACTGTATGTTGTTCTTTTCAGAGCACAGTAAATCTGTACTGTTATACAAACTGCACGTTGACTACTCAAATATATCCTTTTATTGCCACTAGATTCTGAAATAACAAATTTACAGGCTGAAGAAAGCATAGGATAGGCCCTTATGATGGCAACTGGGATTTTCCCCAGAGGGGAAATAGCGAGGGGAAGTCGACAAGGGTGCGTTCAAACCGTGCTGGAATGCAGCCAATGTAGAAAATAGAGCAATAAAGCAACACCATGCAGAACACCATTCACTATTCAAGAGCAAATTCTGAGTGGGTGCTTGTTTAAAAACTAATTCTGTGCTTTTACAGCCTACTGATCAGTAAACATATGAAATACTACACTGGACACTGGAGACTCCTGCCATAAATGTTAATCATCTAATCATAGAGGCGTCACCATATTATCAACTACACTTTTTTAAAATTTATTTATATGGAGCATCTGCCATAACAAGCCTCAGTGTGTTGTAACTATAAAACTTTCGTCTAATAGCCAACTAATATTAGAGATACTGTCATAAAAATTCTATCGAGACCTTTTACAACAGTGAATCAATACCTAATAGGCCTTATTTTATTGAACTCTAGGGGACCCCCTTAAAGGCCATGATATCATTTTGGGGGTTCGAGTTTCCTGAGGAAGCTGAAAGTGATTGAGTCATGCTACCTTTTTTTTTTATGTGGCTACTTGGTGTGGGTTGAAACAAAAGGTGGAAACATACCAGCAGAATGTCCCAGTTTTGAATCGAGTTGAAATGAATCAGCTTACAGTATTACCAGCAGATGGCGCTGTTTCACTCTTATTAATGTCAGTTTTTTTTTTAGTTTTTTGCATGTACAGGTATCATTTAGATACTACCGAATGTATTATATAGACATGACTGTGTAATATCATGTGTTGAAAATTGATCTGTGTCCATTTACAGGTTCCAATCTTCAAGCGACGCAGCCAGGGGCGAAACCATTCGTCACCTTTTACCCGTGGGTCAGACAGGAAACCATGTGATGGAAAGTAGTCTGCCGAAAGAGGCTTTGAAGATTTTTCTCTCTCTCACTTTCTTTCAGCCCCCGCAGTTTATGGTACTTTTCTTCCTTAGAAGGACAAATGAGCTGCCCTTCCCCCCCCCCCCACCAACCCCTTTTTTTAAATAAATTTCTGCAGTTCTTGCACTGAGTTTTGCTTGTTCAATGTGAATACGAGGGTGGATGGTGACACTTCTGAGTTTACGTCAAATCTATACCTCATGGACCTCTGTTTTGCAACGTGTCCGATTTGTTATTTTTTTTAAATTGCCTGTTTTTGTTTTGGTTGTTGTCGTGTGTGTTTGCACTGCTTGAACTGTGTTTTCAGAACAGCAATAATTCAAATACTCCTTTTTCTGCAATGTGACTTTTTCCTCAGATTTTACAAACATTTAGAAAGTATCAAGTATGTCATTTTTTCAATGTATGTGAATGTACGTATGTGCATGTCGGTGAACACGCGGCGGCAGGTATTTTGCATCCAAACACTTCGGGAAAAGCAAAACTATATTCTCCATCATGTAGAATAGTTGCAATCGTTAGTACCTTTCACCCGTTTCATTACAGCTATACAGCTTTTCCGCAATGACCTTGTTTCCAAAATGAACGAAAAGAAATAAACAAGTTCTCTCATTTGTCCTGATTGTGCTCATTATTCAAGCTTTTATAGCCGACTTATAATTAAAGGTATATTTCGCTCCTTTGGCTTCTCTTCCACTTATTATTTGTCCTGTGATAAAAATGATTATTAATACATATCACCCCCGCACACATTTTGTAGTGTTACAACCTTGAATTATCGAGACTTCAAAGGTGTTTTTATGATTTGCGTCACGTCCGTTTGTTTCAAGCAGCAAGATTTTTTTTTTTCTCATGAAGCAATTAAACAACAACAAAAAAATCTCTGGTGAATACTTATTTGTCATGGAAAATACTTTGTAGACTGACTTTTGACTACAAAAATAGAATAACATTTCTGAGAATCCAGTCTCAGATACTCCTGCAACAAGATCTGGATCAAATTGCAATGTAAAATTGAATGTAAATGGAATAAATTCAGGATTTTATACTCATGCATCAGTTCAGAAGCAGGAAATCCCAACAAACTGCATTTTACTGAATAGTGCATGAATCGAATCCTATCAGTGCTGAACCCAATATATTTCTACAGCACCGAATTGTCTAGAATTAAAATATTCACTTCTGTAAATCTTAGATTTGTCTTAAACAGAATATTTCAGATTTTGCCCATTTTCTTTCTGGGATTTAGGTTTGATTCTAGTTGAACGTGCATAATTTTACTGAGGTCATGTGACCTTGTAATCACACAGGTTGGATCGATTTTGATCATTTTGAGTCGTTTTTTTTTGTAAATATATTTGGCCATAGTTTTCAGATTTTCAATTAAAAAGTCCATTTCAATTTCCAAACAAAAGTCATTGCTGCATTGTGCATACAGTAGGTTATATTATGGTCCTGAACCTTTACTGATATTGTGCTATTTTATTTTATAATTGTAGAAATTAGATCCTGAGTTTCCTCTGCAGAACAAAAAATCATCAGTGATTCAACATTCATGAGAAGCTTCCATTATTTCAGTGGCCATTATTTCGGGTAAATGTCCATCTAAAGCCAGATCTTAACCTACTTTCTGAGGTAAGGTTTTTTACCTGGTACCAGAATGATGCCATCAATCTTCACACCAACATCCAAAGTTGACCATGTAATGAGAGTACCCTTTCCTGCTATATGTGGTTCTTCTCCAAACTGTTACCACAAATCTAAAGGCACTCGATTGTACAGGACGTCTTTAATTGTGCATTCACTTGAACTTGGAAACCCAAATTTGTTCCAGCATGGCGATGCCCCTGTGCACATAGTGAGTTTCTTGAAGATCTGGTTTACATGCTTTAAATAGGAAGATCTTGCTGCTATAGAGCTCTGATCTCATCCCTACTGAACACCTTTGGGATGAATGTGAACGCTGACTGCACTCCAGGTCTCCTCACCTACATCAGTACCTGCCTTTCATAACACCCTTGAGGCTGATAAACACAAATATCCACTTGGAAATCTGGTGCAACATCTTCCCAGAAGAGTGGTGGGAATAATTAAAGCAAATTGGGACTAAATGTGGAATGCAACGCTTAAAAATCACATACCGTATTTATGACCAGGTGACCCAATACTTTTGGCAGTATTGTGTATACATGTATGTATTCCTCATTTTCTCCCAAACATACTAATGATGTTCAAGGAGGTCCCCTGGTGGTCTAGTGGTTAGGATGCGGCGCTCTCACCGCTGTCGCCCGGGTTCGATCCCCGGTCAGGGAACCAACCCCAGCCACTCTTAGTGCCGGTCCCAAGCCCGGATAAATGGGGAGGGTTGCGTTAGGAAGGGCATCCAGTGTAAAAACATGTCCAATCAAACATGTGGATGATCCGCTGTGGCGACCCCTAATGGGAGAAGCTGAAAGAAAGTTATACTAATGATGTTCAAGACCATAACTTTGGATTCTAGTCTTATTTGATCTGAAAATTCTAGTATTTCATTCTGATTAGAGCTGCAATGAACAGTTCTGCGTTCAAGAGTCATCTGAAAATGTTAACAATGTCGATATTGGACATTAGGTGTCACCCAGAGGAGAATAGACTCTGGTCTAGACTCTGGTCACAAAATTGATTGTTAAACTCGATATACAAATAACCAGGATTCAATATTTTGTATTTCTAACATTCAACTATGAATTTAATTCAAATATCCCAAACCAGAACGATTATTAGCAATGTTTTCAGGCGCCAATATTTCCTGAGTTGACCGTAAACCGATGAATAAAGCTGGCAAAACCAAACCGTTCTTAAACACCACATTATTTTTGTGTTGTCTTTATAATACAGGGTTTCTCTCGGTGGTCCAGTATATATTTCAAATGGTTCCACATGATTGACATGCGAGTCTCGTGCTTTTCCTGATCGGTTGAATGATCCTGTGGTGAAACAGGGTTTTTTTTGCATATGAGTACATATTTGCTTTGAAGCTGTATAAAGAAATATACTGTATATTTTGACAGAAAAATAACAGACCCCGTGTTTAATGGGCGGGTTTGATGTGTTTTGAGTTGAAGAAATGCTTTTTTATATAAGATTCAGTCAGACAATTGAATGTAATGAAGTGTTGCTTTTTTACCATTCTCACTGTGGATGCAGAAGCTCATTGTTGCACTTAAGATGGAATCGGACTCTGGGCCGAGCGTGAGGCGATAACATTCGAGTTAAATCCGATCGCAGGCTTAGGGGGCGAGAATGCCTTCAGAACACTGTCACCCTGTAGTTGACCCTGAACTGATCAACTTTGACATGATTCGGTGTTTATGCTTGATATGTTTGTGTGTGGTGGTGCCGGGGGTGCTGGTGCTGGTGTGGCATCTGTTGTTTGTTTCTGTAAACCACATCCTTCCAATCACTAAAGGTTAGCATGAAGAGGATGTACTGGTGTACCAAAGCAGGAAATGGTTACACACTAAAATCTGATTAATCCTCTGCTCCGTTTCTTGCATTTGTCAGTCGGTCAGAACGGAGTGTCTACGTGATGGAATGTTCCCATTCAAAGTTTCGGGGTTTTTGCTCACGACGGCTGTTTTTGCTCACGACGGCTGTTTTTGCGAAGTGTGTTTAACTTTAGTAATGCACCTGCATTCTCTCTCTTTTTCTTTCTGTCTGTGTTGTCTCTCTCTCTCTCTCTCTCTCTCTCTCTTTCTCTGTTTCTCTCTTCCTCTCCCATTTGCATATCAGCCTGCTTGTGCTTTTGAAGATAAGAAGTGTGCTATGCTCAGGTTTGAAGATCCACACCCACACACACACACACACACACACACAAATATATTTATGGTGGAATGACAGAGCAGCAGTTAATGTTGTGTCCTAGTTTAACAGAAGGTCGTGTGTTCCAATCTCGGGACTAGCAGAGCGTCGCTGTTCAGTGGCGAGTCATAAATTGCATTCTGACGTGTCTCTGAATACAAAACAACCACCAAACAAATAAATGCAAAGCACAAAACTACACTAGTCTCAGACCATTACAACCGCAACAGAATACACAGGAACTTTAAGAGACACGGTGGATCAGAAATTGAGAAATTGGGCCCCAAGATCCAAACGATCAACAGATAAAACGTTATTCTTTATTCAATAAAAAAAAAAAATAATAATAATAATAATACAACTTTCATCAAGGAAATAATCCAAAATCATTTCATAAACACCACATTGCATATGTGTTTTTTTTGTCTTCGTATAAAATAATATCCTCTGATGAAATATCAGTATTTGGAGTCACAGTTTTCGAATTGCAATGAGACATGCATGAGAACATCCAGAAATGAGTGTTTTTGTAGTGACAGTCGGTTATTAACGTTTCGTTCATTTTAAACGAGTCTTTAACGTGACTCAAAAGAACGAGATGTCTCAAATAGCGATCTGTTCACTTTCTACATGACATCACGCAGTAATGAAAGGATTAAAGGAACGAAATGAACTAAATGACAACAACAAAAAGAAATTTATGAACAGGAATCAAAGAAACAAGTCACTGAAATGATCTGATCTTAACATCACTTTGGCGTATGTTTAGGCAGTGGGTCACTGAGCCTTCATTTGTATATTTCTTCAATTTTGTGATGTCACAATTCAAATGCAAATATTTTAATATATGGATAAGTACTGGGGGTTATGGGAGTCTTAAAAGGTCATGCATTATAACGTGTTTTTTCTTGCTTTCAAGTTTTCACGACTTAATTTCCTAACAGTCTCGGCATAAGTCATTTTCTCGCGACATAACAGGAGTTGTTTTCTTGTGATCATGACTTAATTTTTCTGTGTATTTGACATACAGTCAGAGCATGTTCCAGAGCCAACATCACATAACATCACATAATGGACAATAACCAGAATCATTTGTGGACGAGCGCCGGTTCTTGTGTGTTTTGTCACAGAGATCAAGACAAGATTAAGTCATGATCACGAGAAAACAAGAGAGAAAAAAATGATTATAATGCATGGCCCATTAGAACTTCCATTAGGAGGTCGAAAAGCATTCAAACCTGTTCACACGTCTACCAGTAGATGTCGCCAAACACCTTTAGGATGACTGATTTTTTATTTCAGGACGCTCAGAAGTCGTGTTTTTGACAGTGTGACCTAGGGGAGAGAGTGAAGTGGGTTGGTGGGAGGAGTCAAAGTTGCTAAGTTAGTATTAGCAGGATTTGCATACCTGTATGAAGACATTTGCAATCCAAATCACACAGAGTGATTTCAACTCTTTTGCACAGAGCGATTGGGAAATCGTCTGGGTCACATGATGATAGGCTTTGTTCACTTCATGAGCGTTTGTTTGCTTTGAATTGAAATCGCTCTAAGGCTTCATGACATGTCAAGTGTGTGTGTATATGTGTATGTGTGTATGTGTGTGTGTGTGTGAGATTGTGTGAGAGAGACAGACAGATAGAGACCAGTGGCCTTCTGGGTGTTTAAGTAGTAGGTGGAGACAACACTTAAAAAATCCCCAAACATTAGAGGTTAAAGGTCTCACACACACACACACACACACACACACACACACACACACACACACACACACATTATATTGACATAATGTAAGAGATGTAACGTCTGCCCATGGATGTTCAGACTGCAAGACGGTACTTGTTTATATCTTGGTGATGACCAAAGGTAGTTGAGGTGGTAGCTTAGTGGTTAAAGCATTGGACTTTGAAGGTCATGAGTTTAAATCCCAGCCACACCAAGCTGCCACTTCTGAGCCCCTGAGCAAGGCCCTTAACACCATAACTCCTCGGTTGTAAGAAATATACAAATGTAAGTCACTCTGGAAAGGTGTGTCTGCCTAATAATGGAGATGAACATGTGACAGGTTTTCCATTAAAGATTTTATATAAGATTTCATCAAGTAAGAAAAGCTAGCGTTTACAAATAACAAACAATTCGCTTTGCCGCCAATATTTCCTCAGCAAAAGGTTCTTGGACACCCCTTCGCCAGTCGAGAGGTCCTGATGCTCCTGATTTTTTCCCAGTGCTGCGAAATACAGTTCAAAAGTTATCTAACATGATTGACACAAGTTTGAGATGTCTCCTTGTCCTGATTGGCTGGATGCCTGCTGTTTTGTTCTCTGCTGTTTACAGGTTTTGTGAGGCCACAGGGCCTAAGCTATTGCCTCTGACCACATTTTTGTATTAAAGCTGTTGGAATGGGATGGGAATTGTGTATTATAAAGGTAATCCCTAAGTTACGAAGGGTCGGCTTATGATTTTTTGATCTTACAATGTTGATAGTGATACAAAGAAATTGTACGCGCATTTAGATAAAGATCGCTCTGCATTTACAGGATGTACGCATCTCCTACCTTGTAAGATGCCTTACTCTCACTAGCGGCTAAATTATGCACTTTAATTAGTTCAATTATTAGGTTCCCTGGTGGTCTAGTGGTTAGGATGCCGCGCTCTCACCGCCGCGGCCCGGGTTCGATCCCTGGTCAGGGAACCTCAGTCACTCTTGTTGCCGGTCCCAAGCCCGGATAAATGGGGAGGGTTGCATTAGGAAGGGCATCCAGCGTAAAAACATGTGCCAAATCAAACATGCGGATGATCCGCTGTGGCGACCCCTAATGGGAGAAGCGGAAAGAAAGTTTATTAACAGATGACAGTATGCTACCCCATACTGATCACCATTCTTTAAAACCCCTGAGTAGGCAAGGCCACATCTCGACTTACAATAATTTCAAGGAGTCATCAGAGACGCATCTCCATCGTAAGTCGGGGACTACCTGAAAAAAAAATTATTAGCGATCCTGCCTTTCTATCATACATCCTATCCTGTTGCTGGCTATCGAATAATGTGAGTGTGTCAGAAACTATAGGCAATATGGCGATTTTAGCTTCAAGAAAATTTACTGGATTTTTGGCCCTTATGGCCCCCATACAAATGTCCCCCTAATGTCAAAGCCTGTTACACTACAAACACATGCCCACATAGTATTTAATTTTTTTTTTTTTTGCAAAACAACAATCTGATCGTGCTCACTGTCTAATCGCAGCTTCACGCTTACAAGTGATTGAATCTGCGAGTGTGTATGTATGTAGGTTAGACTCTAAATATTGACACTCGACACAAAGAGGCTCCGAAGCGTATGACAGGATGACAAAGTGCTCCTCGTAACACCAACTCTACTGATAACACTGTGACTCACATCCTGACACACTGCACCTTCAGATATGCACATCTTTTGTACTACTTATTTATCTTGAGGCATTAGAATAGATTAGATCTGCATGCAAATGGGCTTAGGAGTGAGCTACTGGAACTAGGTATAATTATTTACATTTTGACTATTATTAGTATTAGTATTATGATTATTTCTACAAACAAGAACATACACACATAATTCTACACATAATTTGGATCACGACTCCAAGGGTGTGTATAGTTTTGAGTAAGGTTCAGAATTGTAATTGTGCATTTGGTTCGAGAGTGTGTTCAAGTGTAGAATCAGTTTTCATTAATGATTATTAATACCAGCCCAGTGGTGAGGGAACAGATCAGGTCTCATTTCACTTTTAACCATATGTGTGCGTGAGTGTGTTTGTTTAACCCTTTTTTTGCTCATTGCTCAGAGCCGGGACTTTCCCAGTAAGAGTCAGTTCTTTTTCAGTTCTTATATGAGTAAGTGAGCGATTCTGGGAAGGCAAGGGTTAATTTCTCACCCCACCACCTTCTCTTCTCTTCTCTTCTCTTCTCTTCTCTTCTCTTCCATCCATCCATCCATTGATCCTGGCTTCCATTTAGCTTTCTTTTCTTTTCTTTTCTTTTCTTTTCTTTTCTTTTCTTTTCTTTTCTTTTCTTTTCTTTTCTTTTCTTTTTTCTGTAAGTTTCATCTGTTTACTTCTCTTCTCTTCTCTTCTCTTCTTCTCTTCTCTTCTCTTCTCTTCTCTTCTCTTCTCTTCTTTATGCTTCTCATCTCATCTCATCTCATCTCATCTCATCCATCCATCCATCCATCCATCCATCCATCCATCCATCCATCAATTCAGCCATTCATCCATTGAGCTTGTCTTTCTTTTCTTTTCTTTTCTTTTCTTTTCTTTTCTTTTCTTTTCTTTTCTTTAAGTTTCATCTGTTCATTTCTCATCTCAGTTCTTCTCTTCTCTTCTCATCTCATCTCATCTCATCTCATCTCATCTCATCTCAGCTCTTCTCTTCTCTTCTCTTCTCTTCTCTTCTCTTCTCTTCTCTTCTCTTCTCTTCTCTTTTTGCATTTCACTCTTAAACAAGTAAAAGTGTTAAATGAAATTATGAAATAAACAGATGTCCTTAAACCAAGACCCCAAGCATATTTGTCTGTAAAACGTGTTCATATTTTATGACAGACTGAAACTGAAAACTTTTCTTCTTCTGATGATCTTCACAAAATTAGATGAGGCAGCTTCCTGCTGAGAACTGATGGAAAATAATGTTTTAGGCATGAGCTAATGATCAGTGGCGGGTCGTGCATTTGGTACCCGGGCCTTCAGTGAGGACGTACCCGACTTAATCTACCTCTAAATACCACCACTATCACGTCTCAATTATAGAAACCATCAATACATACAAAAACGCAATATAACAACACGTGGCATTACAGAGAGAGAAGCGTTTCACATATGGAGGGTGAAAACCATTTTACTAAAGCAAGAAACCCAGTTAAGACTCCGAACATCTACACTACAACCACAACTGTGCCCCTACAACATCTGGAGCAGTTCAGAATCAATATTTGTCTAATAACATGACAAAAACATAAAACATGTAAATAAAATACAACCTATTTACCAGAGATGCAGACTTATTATTTGCAGCGCTCCTCAGAGGCTGTAATTCAGTGGTACCGCTCGTATTCACTGGTTTGTAAATGGAGAACAAACCCTTTCCCGGGCTGAGACACGCTAGTTAGCTTCGGGGTTGGCCGACCTCCTCACGATATCTAGCTTTTCTTGAAAATTAATTTTTAAGTATGTCCGAGACCAAATCAATTTCTCTTCCTCTATAGGCATACAAAAGTCTAACTCAGATGTATTAATGCGTGCAGAGCTACACACGTGTTTACCAGTCGAACTTGGCTGTAACAGTTTCCCGCCGACCAACCAATCAGAGGACGGAAAAATGCTGACACTATTCTGGGCCAGCGAGCTGCCCTGTGAGGAGAATTTGAAATCTGATATGAAACAAATTTATTTATTATAGAGTCTAAGGTACATCGGCCTGCAGTACTGACTTTGAAGACCCTGGGCAGATTAGATTGACATGGCAGCAAATAGAGGCTGAAATCTGATTGGACAAAAAATCCAACATCCACATACACGTACTGGAAGCAGTGCAGCCAAAAGAAACGCTACGAAATGAAGAGACTGAACAGTTGGGAATAAATTAATACAATTTCATGGAACAAATACTAGAATTTAGGTTGTAAATGTAGGTCAGTGCTTCTGATAGTGTTATAGTGATAGTAGACCAGCAGAGAAGGCTTAGCTGGCCCTCACCACCCAACACTATATTAAATATATATCTAGATATTTAATAAACCAGGACTTGTGCTCTGTACTGTACATCTTTTTTATATGCAATGCAAAATATATTAATCCAAAGGGTCTCTGTTTCAGTCTTTTATATTTCTAATACATACATACATACATACATACATACAGCTAAGTCCATTAGTTTTTAGACAGTGACACAATTTTAGTGATTTTGCCACTGAAATGTTGCTATCAAGGTGTTATTAAGGTAGATTTTCAACTGTATAAAAAAACACACAATACAATTCAATACAATGGGAAAAATGCTGTTCAATTCCATATGGTACAGCTAGATCACTTTTATTTATTTGGTTCAGACAGACAGCAAATCATCAATTTACTTAAGTGCCTTCTGTCCTTTTACAAACAGGCTGTTGTAATGCAAAAAAAGAAAGAAAAAAGATTAAATAAAACTAGACTTTTTTCCCCTGTTGTCTCCAGGAAGTCACAGCTCTACCTCTGCCATGTTAATCTGTATTCTATGTGACTCTCAGGACACGCCTCGGTCTGCATAATGTTGTGATAGGTCATATGTGATACAAATCAACTAATAATTATTTCTAAATAAATAATTTTTTTTACCAATGGAAATGTGTTAAAAGTGCCAAATGCCAACTTGTCCACGAGGCACACTTTTTTAAAACTGATGTATCACATAGTTAACTTTTATCCCAATGCACCGATGTAAATCTGTGAGTCTTACCATCCCATATTACCTATATAAATTATAATAAAATTACATAAATTATATATATATATATATATATATATATATATATATATGTATATTTTATTAACTCTTTAAAAATACAGCCATTTTCTTTTTGCACAGCAGCTCAATTTTTAGTAAATAGACTAAAATAATTGTAAACAAAATAATTCTAGAAGTCTGGAACCTCCAAATGCACCTGAAATGGTGTGCAAAGAAAAGTAATAGACAAATGAATTTTTTTTTAAATCTTGTTCTTCAAGTTAAAAGTCTACACGTCATTGCTCATTTCAAATCCATTCTGTAGGCCAAAAACTATGCTGTTGTGTAAATAGGAATTGACCTGTCTTGGAGTCACAGGAGCAGCTGCAAGCAGTATTAAAATAAATAAAGGATCTGAGGTAGAAAAAAAAAAAAAAGCAGCAAGAGAACATTTGCATATTTCTAACTCATTTGTATATTGCTCATTAGGAGTGTTAGCTTTTGGGGCGAATGATCTTGTAGGATAAGTTCAGCTCGTCTGGCTGCTTCTCAGCTGTTGTAAAAGTTGCCTTGACAATGTGTCACGGAGCCCCGAGGCCTCAAGAGAGAACAATGATTAAAGGAGCGCCGCACCGACTCATAATATTATCCTCATTGCAAATGATCACTCTCTCTCTTTCTCTCTCACACACATAAACACACTTACACAGACATGTTTATGTGTATCTTGTTATCAGTATTAGTATCTTTGTAAAGACCCTCCTTTTAAATATTAATGCAGCTAATTAACTGTAAGTGCATAAATCAAACCCAGACCTAAACTTTTAAACTTTTTTCTCAAATGGAAATGTTTTACCTCATGACGACCTTCTACAAGGTCAAAATTGTCAAATATTCCTATCTATTTAGTTTTTCAATGATGTGCAGAATACTATTATATTGTACACTCATTTGGTTCGAAGACAAGACACAAGAGTGTGCATTTACTAGGAAACACACTCTCTTTTTTATTTGTGTTTGTGTGTGTGTGTGTGTGTGTGTTGCCTATCATTGGAGATCGAGGAGGGAACTCGCATTCCACGACCCTTGAGTTGGCACTGGGAACACGGCAAATCATTTGACTTGCAAATCCGCTTGCAAATGAAGGGATTCTGGGCGAAGGCGTGCCGGCGAAGGTGGTCGTGTGTCAGCCAGGTGCACCCGATCCAAAAAAGGCGAGTGTGTGCGTGTGTTTTTTTGCAGCGAAGGCTGAAACCGAAATGCTCTTCTTTTACACGTTCAGTCACGTCGCCGCCGGTTTCGGCCCACTCCTTGCACGTAAAAGATTAAGGACAAGAAGATCTCGTGGGATGTAGAGGAATGTGTTTCCTCGTGCCTCCTTTTCCACACCACACGTGGAAGGAGTGGAAGAAGGAAGATCATAAAGAAACAAAACCAAAAACCACACCAGAACTGACTGCAACAACGCCTGATATGATCAAACCCTACTGTACATGTACCCGGTGTCCATAAATTGCCCCCCTGAAATGTTTGTGTATCTTATCCATGTCGCCTGAGATTCTGATTATTTCAGGTCTTGTGTCATGTATTGATCGGGTGTTTTTGTGGCCACGGATTTTGCGGCTGCATTTGTGGTTTTCGTGGTTACGTGATGTGTGTTTGAGTTTGTTTTGCAGGCATGTGGTTGTTTTTTTGCTTGTGTGTTGCTGTGACGAGCTGTTGGGTGGTAATTTTTTCGGTGTTGTAGAATTATTGTTGGCATTAGTAAAGAGAGCCCCCCCCCTGCACATCTACACCGGGGACTCGTTTGACTTGCAAACGCTTATGCAAATAAGTGATCTGAGAGAGTGTGTGTCAATAAGGTAAAGGCAGGGCTACCAGGTGTGTGTGTGTGTTTGTGTGTAAAACAAAGGGGTATTACTTATAATTGACCCTTGTTATGAAAAAAATCTTTTTGCTGAAGTTAAAAAGTTCCCTAGTATTGCTTGTTAAACATTTAACACAGCCTTGGATTATTCAGTAAGAGCTCACGTGTGTGTGTGTGTGTGTGTGTGTGTGTGTGTGTGTGTGTGTGTGTGTGTGTGTGTGTGTTTCTCTTTATCATTAAACAAAAGCTTGACCAACACAACACCATTACCTGTCTATTGTCTCACTTGCTGCTGTTTTTCAGCCAAATTAAAACACATCCTGTACAATAAAAAAGTGTAAAATCCAGACTTTTCAAAAGGTTCTTCATTGGGTTCTTTTTTACACAAGTTTTGAGTAAAAGGGCATAAAAGTCCAAAGAAAAAAGAGTTTAAATCTAGAACCCAGATTTTCTGTGTCCTTCTGTTAAAACCTTCTTAGTAACAGAGGATCTTCCAATCAGAGAAGATTTGAATTATTCCTTGAATTTTTTTCCAAGCATTCAGGACAGAAGGTCTAACCTAGGACAGAGGTCCCCAACCACAGAGCTGCGATCCGGTATCAGCCTATGGAACAGTTGCTACCGGTCCAAGAAAACAATCTGACACTGCATTCTTTATTATATATTTATGTATATATAAATAATCCTGACACACACACACACACACACACACACACACACACACACACACACACACACACACACACACACATCCTGCCATATTTTCAAAATATAAATGCAAAAATGTTGGGATCTAGATCTCTGTTCTAGAACTACTGAAAGGTTTTTGATCTTGTTTTTCTGGCAAACCATTATACGTTCTCTGTAGAACCTCACCACAAAGAACTATTAGCTATTCAAATAACCTTTGAAGGACCTTGAAGGTTTTATTTGCAAGACATCTTCAGAATTGTTAAAGGTTGTACAATAAAATGTAAAATCAAGAAAACCCTTTACAGGTTCTTCATACTGTCACATTTAGGAGAAACAGTTAAGGTTTTATGTAGATGCTTGCATCAGAAGGTGTCCCTGGTAGATAGGATTTAATGTAGAACACTTGTAACTCCAAAACTAGAATTTTTCAGCTTGTCCTTCTGGAAAAAACATCTAAAGATCTAATACAATAAAAAGAGTGTTATTAAAAAAAGAGAACCTGAGGATCATACTCGAGTAAAAGTATAGACACCTTACTGCAAAACTTACTCCATTTCAAGTTAAAAGGCACCAGATGCAATATGACTTGAGTAAAAGTCATATTAGTCATAATTTTAGTTTATTTTTTAAGTTCTGTAAAGCTGCTTTGAGACAATGTCCATTGTGAAAAACGCTATAGAAATAAACTTGAACTTATCTGATTTGAACAGCACCTGAGTATTTGACTCATATTGAATGTAGGGTCAAAGATGCACTAGTCCTTGACATGTTAGTGAAAATCCTAAAATACACATCAAATTTTACACCTCAACAATGCATTAAGCATCCTCTCCAACATACCAAAATCAAAAAAGTCAAAAGACACAATAGTAAAGCAATCTTTCAAAAGGTTATAACAAATAAAATGATACCATCATGTCACAAAGTAGAAGAACTATATTCAATGAACAAATAAAATAAAAGTTAATATCAAGTCCTTTGCAGATTAAATGAAACACAGCAGATTAAAAATGCAATTGGTAATAATTATTATTAGTTAAAATATAGTGGAGTAAAAAAGTGCATATATTGAATCAATAATGTAGTTGAGTCAGTGCAAGTAAAAGTTGCTTATATCTCTGATACTCACTAAAACTAGAAAGTAGCCAAAGAAATTTCTCAAGTATTTAAATACTTTGATTATTTTAGAAATGTAGGTTGTGATAATTGTATAGTTCTTCAGCTTTTTCCTGTAGAGAATTAAATGAAGTTCAATGGAAAAGCCTGCAGTTAAAGGATTCACTCACAGACACGGCTTCATGCAGGACCCTATTTGAAAAGCAAATAACTTTAGACTATCCAAAGATCCACTAAAGACTTTGGAGTATCCAGGCGTAGGAAAATAATCAACTTTGGGGTGGTATCAGGTCGTATCACACCACCATACTTTAGAACACCATTTTTCCATCACTTTTTTTTCCAAGTGTGGAAAACCTAAAGTACTCTACATGGTGTGAATACACAACCTTTAGAGCGATGTTCTTAATTCCTATCAAATCCCTGCCATAGTTCGGTGATGCTTTACGGTTCGTTTAATCATTAGCTCATCTCGTCTCATTTATATTCACTTACTCAGCACAGCTGTTTTACAGTTGAGTAGAAGTGGGGCACTGCTTAGAAGGGCCTCGGGAGATCATGGCTACGGAGTGCAAAACAATTCATGCATACATGCCCTGTCTGGGAGAACAGCCAATATTATCACCCCTCAGGTCTGGGCTGTTACTGTGAAAACCAGGATTTGGGCTTAAGGTTTGGGAAAGCCAGTTGCCGTTTCAAGAAGTACCGGTAAAGTGTACTGGAACTGGTCCATGCACTCTGATTAAACAGGATATAAATAATATAACCTGGGAGATAAAAGAAGGTATAATGTTTCATCCGGAGCTATCAATTAACGTGAATAAGGATGTAGTTGCCTGATTGGTGTTCAGTCATCTTCATGTTTATTTGTACCATTCCTGCATTCGTGCAAACTGGCTTAAAAAGTGATATGTTTGCCTACACAAATGGACCTGGACCATGACTGATCCCATTACCATAACTCAAAGGAGTATGACTGGGTTTGACTTGGTGCTCCTTTTAAATACAAGACATTTTCAATTCGCTTAAACTTAATTCAATTTATAGTAGAGCGTTTTCAACAACAGACATTGTCTTAAAGCAGCTTTAAAGCGATAAAAACATTTATAAAGTTGTCTGTTTTTTAAGTGCCTATAAGTTTGTTCCTAATAATTGTAAGTTTATCCCTAATGAGCGACCCAGTGGCGACCGTGACAAGGAAAAACTCCCTAAAATGGTATGAGGAAGAAACATTGAGAGGAACCAGACTCAAAATGGAAACACATCCTCATCACCGAATGTCTATTCATTACAGTTCCATCATTGTTGAGGTGTGCAGTGATGGACGCTTAAATGCAAAACTCTTCATGCAACCTGTAGTCTCAAGAAATTCTAGTAGACTGTTTATATTAATGACATATATTAAGATTCCTCCAAAGGACAGGAGGTGGAGCTTGAGGTAGCAGAGCTGAAGATGTCGTTGGGAGTGATGAGGATGTACAGGATTAGAAATGAGTTTATTAGAGGGACAGCGCATGTAGGACGTTTTGGGGCCAAGATGAGGGAGGCGAGATTGAGATGGTTTGGACATGTGCTGAGGAGGGACATGGGGTATATCAGTAGGAGAATGCTGAGGATGGAGCCACCAAGAAGGAGGAAAAGAGGAAGAACAAGGAGGAGGTTTATGGATGTGGTGAAGGAAGACATGCAGGGGGGTATGGAGACGGATGATCCACTGTGGTGACCCCTAATGGGAGAAGCCAGAAGAAGGAGAAGAATCTTTCAAGGGAATCTTTCAAGGTTCTACATACACAAAAAGCTAAGACGAACATCCCTTGAAGGAACCCCCATTCTGAAAAGGATAGACAACCAGGCTTGTGTTTTCTTTCTGTAATTTTGGATTAACATGTCAGCTAACATCACATTTACGTAATTAATGACATACATACCCCACATCTAACCAGTGCCAAAAAAATGAGTCAACATTTTGAAATATTTAGTTTGGAGTTAACCCACGTTGGGAACGCCAGCAGGAAGCAAAGCTACTCTAACAAACTTATGCAATAATAGCTGGTTTGAGAAGTCTCCTGGCAGAAGAACCTCCTGTGCTTGGCAGGATGGTGCCTCGTTTCTGTCATCTGGCAAAACTTGACGTGAGTAAAATCCAGTCTGTCCTGTTTGCCACTGCTTTCCTCTCAGATTCTGGAATTTAGAGGAAAGGAGAAGCACAGGAGAGAGGAAGAGAGATATAAGAAAAGAGGAAGAGAGGGAGCCAAAAAAAAAATATAAAAAAAAAAAAAACAGTGGCAGGTGTTCGTGTATCTAATAATGTAGTAATAATATTATATCTAATATCTAATATTAGTACTAATAATGTACTAATAATTTTGTTAAATTATAATAATTAGACACAAACTGATTCCGAAACCTAAAGTTTGTTTAGATATCTGTATAGACCGGCCTATGAGCCTGTGTCTATTGTGAAAGCCTCAAAAAAAAAAAAAGAAAAAAAAAGCAATTCCTGAACAAAACAACAAAAGATGGCATAATAGGATGACCTGGAGCTTTGATATCGATGACTTGTATTGCTAACCCGCTGGCATGAAGCGAGCTTTTACAACACGCTCATGCTCCAGTCCTCGTGCGAGCCTTCCCACAGGCGAGTCCAGACACGTCAGGATCAGAACCTCGGAGCACTAGGAGAGAACAGGAACAGGAATAACGGGATTCCACCTCAGTGTCCCGGCTGCGGGAGTTTCGACCTGCCCCTTTCCCACGCGAATGCACTCCTGACCTTTCTGCTGATGTTCTGGGGGTCTCTGCATTCACGTGTACACATTGACAGATGTTCTTATTCGGAGTGACTTACAAAAATGAGGCTTGAACAGCAGTTGAGGATGAGGGTATATGGAGCTGAGAGTGCCACGATATTCTCTCTCTGGGTGTATGGGAAAGTACACTCGATAGAATTGAAGGCTCACATGTGATAGATGCTGTAAACGAAAAACACGTGACAGTAAAGTTTAAAGAAGAGACCGGGCCAGAATCGTCCTTTGTTCAGTTCCATTGAAAAGTTACTTTTATTGTATTATCTGCTCTAAAACCTATATTCAGTGAATATTGAAAAAAAATAAATGAGCCGGAAAACCTCTTTGTCTTGGTGTGTAATTGTCTGAAAATTGTCTGTGACAGAGTTCAGCATTAACAACAATGCAAACTCACCTGCGCAGTGGTGTAAAGTATTTGAGTAAATGTACTTCGTTACTGCACTTAAGTAATGGCTACCTACTAGTTTGACTGAGTAGCAAAGATAAAACTACCGTAATTTCTGGACTATTAAGCGCACCCATATATAAGCCGCACACACTGAATTTGACAAAGATTTTTATTTTGAACATTTTATGTCTACACTGAAACTAATGAACTTTACACAGGCTTTAACGAAAGACAGTGTCTGTAACACGGTGTAACGGTTGAAATATGTTGTGGCTCCTTTAAGAGCAGAGCGGCATTTTGGGAATAGCATTTTTCCGCTATTACTGCATGTGTGCAAGACAGAGGAATATGTCCTTATTATTTTCTGATGCTCATTTCTAAGTTTCTTTGACTAACCCCTAACGCTGTTGCCAAGAAAAATAAAAAAGCACGAGTTTTGGAAACCTGTCTGTGCTTATATGATTTCTGTTGCAACTGGAGTTAGCGAGCTCTCCCTTCACCCAGACTCAACGCGTTACAACGGCTTGTATCTAAACAGTAGCCTACCAAGAAAGTCATTGCTCACTGTCTTCCTCCTTCCTTTTACAACTATTTCTCTCGGGAGTTTTTCTTTTGGCATCGTCGTGTGTTTAAAAATCACCACTGGTGGAAGTTTTTTCTCCTGATGCCATGCAGCTCAGAACACCGTTCGGAAATTTCATTGGTCTAATGTTATGGGGTTCAGTTTTTTGGCTAGAAGTTTGTGAAACTGGGAAAAACCCAGAAAAAATCCAAAAATTAGCCGCTTTGTTGTTTAAGCCGCAGGGTTCAAAAACGTGGGAAAAAAGTAGCGTCTTATAGTCCGAAAATACGGTACTTTTATTCTCTACTGAATTATATCAATAATTCAATGTATGTACTTTTTACTCCAATATTGCTTTTTTTGACCAACTTATTTGATCGTGGCATGTTGAAGAGGCTGTTGTGTTGATTTTTGGTTAATTCAGCATTGAGGTGTACAATTTGATTTGTATTTTAGGAAACAAAACCTCACAAATCAGCTGTTTTTGGTGTGTGTTGTGTCTTGGTGTTAATGACTAGTGCATCTTCGAGCCTACGTTCAATATGAGTCAGATACTCGTCATATTGGAATTGGTGACTTTTTACTTGGAATGGAGTAAGTTTTGGTATCTATATTTGTACTTATCTTCAGGTACTTTTTTACACCTATGCACTCGAATGTATCCGAATAGAATTCAAAAGATTTTTAACTCAAATAAAGAGATTAATGCTACCTATGTTGCTTAAACACAAGCATTTTAAAAATGACAATATAATAAGGTGACACAAGGTTATTTGATCTGTAAGTAAACATCAGATCCAATTAGGTGATGCTACAAGGAAGTTAAGAAGGACTATGTAAACATGAGTTCTCAAAATGGCCTCTTGTTTTCTACCACATTACCTCATATTGCACTTCCTAGTTCTTCCTCAGGTTTTTAACATAAACATCCTCACAGCCGGTATGATGTGTCACTGCTGGTTTGTTCAATAAAGTTTGTGTCTTCCTGGAAGTAAGACGAGGAAAATCTCAACGCTAAAAGTTTTGCTAGCTTTGTCTAGCGGTCTAGATTTTGTACTCCAAGTTCCTGCAGTCGCTATAAACTATGAGTGCAGCATCTTCTAGTTTTAATCTCATCCTGTCTGATCTGTCTCTCGATTATGGAGCTTGAGGAAATTACTGTGTGTCTTTGATCTGGGTTCTGATTTCGGTTTTTGAAAATGATTGCATTATTAAGTACATGTACTCCAGTGATGGGCTGTGCATTTCACACCCAGGCCTTCAGTGTACTACCTAAGTCAATCCACCTTTTAAAGTTTTTCTCAGTTGCTTTGGAGCATTATTTCGAATCATCTTTAATATTTGCAATCCAGTACGTGCATTTCCCAAAACAATTTGTACAAACAGCACAAAACATTGGATTTCTTGCAAAAACCTGTACATCTCTCACAATCCTTAGTTCATGTCTCAAAAGTAAGTATTTGTGTCAATGAACATCTCATTCCCATCAGAATGAAAAGTCCCTTTGTCATAGGTAACAAACACGATCAACAAAATGGTTAGTCTTGTTGTCGGTATGACGCTGCACAGTTTCAGTATTTCTTGATATAAACTACAGCTTGGATTATAATGATTCAAAATACACAAAATTTTAATTTCTTCTGTTTGGTATATATAAATTTCATTTATATTGATTGCAAGAGACCAGACAGGATTCACACTTTTACTGTAATGTAATAGTGTACATTCATTTCTTGGTTGTTCATAAATTTTTAGAAATTGTAATTCCGTGTTTTGCTCTGTTGCCAAATGAGAGTTCACAGGATTCACCTTTAATCAGTTTTAGAGAACTAGTTGATCACTGGTTGATCTGATGCCATACAATCTCCATTAGTGACATTCGAAATTCATCTGCACAATTAATCACTTTAAGAAACTTTTACCAAAAAAAAGTTTAATAGATATTTTAGATGACAACTGGTTTTACCATTTTACATTCAATGACTTATACAATAAACTGATGCTGAGATGTTTTGAGGGTTAAAACGTTTCAAGTGAAACCAGTATCATATATTTTGATCAACATGAACATAAACAACTGATAATGTAGAAAACAGCAGACACTTGTACACAATCTATTAAATCCAGCTATTAAATCCAAATGAATATATTGGAGCTTGTGCAGTTTGCTACAGATGCGGTTTGTGAGATCTGACTAGATACAAGTATGTAAAAATGGCGATATTATTGGGTGCCTGCTAGATGGCCCAGATGTCGCCACCTCGCAATCAGATTGGTTGAAGGAACAGCTTGAACAGGAACTTTGACATTGGAAACATGCGATAGATGAAATCTGATTGGATAGAAACTCCAACGTAAACAGAGGTTACTGGAAGCGCTTTGAAATGAAGAGAATAGACTATTGGGTATAATTTAAATCATATTCATTGACAAAAATATATTAAACTTAAGTCACTAATTCTAATAAAGTTTAGCCAAGCAGAGGAGATCTTGCTTGGCCTGATGGCCTGCCACTGATATAGACTAGAAGTCCATATCCTGCAGAAACACATTTAGTATTTGGCAGACGCCCTTATCCAGCGTGAATTACAACTGTGCAGTTGAGAGTTGAGCGCCTGGCTCAAGGGCCCAGCAGTGGCAGCTTGGTGGTGGTGGGATTTAAACTTGTGTTCTTCCAATCCAGAGTGCCTTAACCACTGACCTACCACCTCTAATGTCAAAATGATGTGGATACCTGACCACACGATTAGCATTAATATGGAATTAGTCTTTTTTTGGGAAGCCACTAGATTTGGAAGAGTGGTAATGTGAACTCGTGGACCCACAATAACATTATCGAGGTGAGAAGGTTTCGGGGCCAGTCTGCATTCAGTAGGGTTGAATAGGCTCTATACTTTTTTTTACAGCACAGAGAAATTATTTCATTGCATATCCCAGTGATGTTAGAAAGTTGGAGGTCAGCTATGATACAGTGTCCCTGGAGCACAAAGGGGTTAAAGACGTTGTTCAAGGCCCCAAACGAGAAACCTTTCGATCAGTAACCCACTGAGTTCCCACCTTACCAAGTCAAATCAGTAAAAAACAGGCTAAAAGAAAAAAAATACAGACAAATCACTCATTGAGATGGGTTCCACGGCTCATTTCTCCATCTCCGAATTGAGCAAGCTGTGGCGCTTGGATATTCGAGATCCTGAAAGTGTAGAAAAACCCCTGGAAGCTAACCCTAGTGCGTTTTTTTTACGTTCTAAACTCATCCTATTTTGTTTCTAATAGCAGGTCATTTTTTTTAGGCACTAATTTGCACCTGCGCAGAGAATACAAAAAAAAGGGGAACCTTCTCTGATTAAGACATGGCTTATCTAGTGTCTGGAAATCCCTGAGGTTACAGTAACAACCGAGATCAGAGCCCCTTGTGATCTTTAGGCGTACACCGCTGAGGGAAGTGGCTTGCGTCTGTACAATGTTCACATCACTGAACTCATTGTTTGCCTTTTTGTACTTCCTGTACAGGAGAAAACAAAAAACGCACAGAACGGCGGCGTGGCACCGTTTGCCGAGCTGAAGTTGCCGTGTAATTACGGCTGCTCAGAAATACAGCTGTTATAGAAAGCGGAGGAAGAAAAAGAAAGAAAATAGAGCCCTAGCATCAATCAGAATGTGCAACCCTTAGGGTATTAACATGGCCACATCTAGAGAAGAAGGAAAGTTGTTTTGGGAATAATCACTCCTCATAAAACTGCGTGTGGATCAGCAGAATGTAAGCGGCATGCGCTGAAAGAGTATATGGGTGTGTGTGTGTGTGTGTGTTGTGTGTGTGTGTGTGTGTGTGTGTAAAATAGACAGCATTCACTTTTGCCTGTCTCATTTGTCTTCGTCCTCAGTCTTTATGTGCTGTTTGTTTATACTCGTCCTACAACTCGCTGACAAAGAGCTGTGATCTCAGCAGCCAGCAGTGCTTATCTTCAACTAGGATCCAAATTCTTTGCGTTAATTTGCATGTTTTTGTGTAAACATACATATGTGTGTGTGTGTGTGTGTGTGTGTGTGTGTTGTGTGTGCATGCAGGAGAGAGACAGGGGGGGGTGTTTTTACGGGTGTTGTAATAAAAGAAAGGTCCACAGACATTGCTTTGTTTAGAAGTGGACCTAGAAGTGTGTTTACATGGCTTATTTGAGTGTCACAAAATTTACATGTAATGTTGTAAACATGTCTCACACACACATGCACACGCACACATACATACACTTACATACACATACACACTGTCAGTCACTTTTTGTCTCTCTCTGTCTCTATCTTATGGCCTGCCTAGCCATCTATCTGTCGCTCTGTCTATCCATTTCTCACTCTCTGTATAGCTCTTTCTGTCCCCGTCTCTCTTTCTTGTTCTTTTGTAGGCCTTTTTTCCTCTCTTCATATATCTATATGCCTTTCTCTCTGTCGGTTTGTCCCATCTATCTATCTATCTATCTATCTATCTATCTATCTATCTATCTGTCTGTCTGTCTGTCTGTCTGTCTGTCTGTCTGTCTGTCTGTCTGTCTGTCTGTCTGTCTGTCTGTTTCAGTCTATACTTCCTCCATCTCCCTTTCTCTCTCTCTCTCTCTCTCTCTCTCTCTCTCTCTCTCTCTCTCTGTCTCTCTCTCTCTGTCTCTCTCTCTCTCTCACACACACTCTCTGTCTGGATGTCTGTACTATTCTCTCTCTCTCTCTCTCTCTCTCTCTCGCTCTCTCTCTCTCTCTCACACACACACACACACACACACACACACACATGCATGTGTACAATGGTTTTCTGACATTGTGATTGTGCAGCAAATCATTCTGAAACGTTGTGGAAACAATATTTCTGGAACATTCCTCAATATAGTTATTTACTGAGCGTTCTGTTAGCCGAGCTCTCTCTCTCTCTCTCTCTCTCTCTCTCTCTCTCTCTCTCTCTCTCTCTCTCTCTCTCTCAAGGTGTTTGTTATTGGGGCAGGCTGGATGTACAGGTTAGTCGTGTGTGACTGGTGTGTGTGTGTGTGTGTGTTTGTGTTTGTGTGTGTGTGTGTGTGTATGCAAGCATGTAAGCGTCTGAACATGTTTGGACTGCTCCCGGATCCAGGAGTGGTGTGGGACAGTCCGGGGTGCAGAGGAGACCAAACCCTCTGTGATTCAGGCCTGATCCTGACCCGGTTCCACCGGTCCGATCACATTGTCCTCCTCTTAGCAAAAAAACACAAAGGACATCACCTCTCTTCTTCTTTCTTTATCTTCCTTATTTTTCCTTTCTCTTTTGAAAATGCCATGACCTATCATACACACACACACACACACACACACACACACACACACACACACACTTCCTTCACTGGAATTATGATGGTCCTTGGGTATTCGTCCCCTCACTGCATCACGTCCACACTATGGCTGTCTCTTACTTTCTCTTTCACACACACACACACACACACACACACACACACACACACACACACACACACACGCATATTTACAGTGTTTGTATGTGTGTGGGTGTGGGTGTGTGTTATCAGGTTCAGTTACCTCATCTTTTCCCAGCACACCTCTGTACACTATGGTTACATTACATATAAAGAAAAGCCTTAACCTTTTGCTATGCATCATCATTCTTCTTCTTCTCCAGAAGCCGCAGGCACAAAAAGCCTGGCTATGGACCAAACAGGATCCGGATTGTAATCCTGCCAGCTCACGCACCACCTCCATCGAGCTCCAGACGTACAGTACTCATACGCTACAAACTGTACCGATGTCTCTGAGGGACTTTTGGGTGTAAGGAAAAGAATAAAATGACACAACACAGGTTAAAAAAAGAAGCAAACACACACACACACACCAGTAGCCCTGAACACATGAACAGGAAACAAGCTTTCAGTCAGCCACAACATCTCTGACATCAGTACCCCCTTTTCCTCAGAGAACGCGTTCAGCGCTCGCACTTATTGATTTTATTTGTTTTTCTCTTCAACATTTTTCACACCCAAACCCACAGACACTATCAGAGTACCGGGAATGTTTCGTTTTTGCGTCATAAAAGCCACTGCTGCGAAAGTCCCGTTAACCAGGATGTGACGATTAATAAATCCCTGGTGCAAATACGCTGTTATTTCTGAACCTGATTTGCAGAGCATACAGTATTTGCAGTTCCATTTCTATACTTTGTGCATCACTTTGTGCAGCTAATAATAACGGGGGAGGTGTAGATCAGTGGTTAAGGTGTTGGACTTTTCATAAGAATGTTGCAAGTTTAAATCTCACCACTACTAAGCTGCCACTGCTGGGCCCTTAAGCAAGGCCCTATACCCGTAACTGCTCAGTTGAGATCATTGTTAGTCTGCCAAATGTCAAAAAAATAAGTAAAGTAATAACTCTGGCCATGTTCCAATATCCGGTTGTGACCAGGGGATATATTACCTCCACTCTTCTGTGAAGGTTTTCCACTAGATTTTGGAGCACGGATTCCCATTAATGAGGTCAGGTACTGATGTAGGTGAGGTGAGGTGAGGAGGCCTGGGGTGCATTCAGTGTTCCAATTCATCCAAACGGTCTTCAGTAGAGTTGAGGTCAGAGCTCTGTGCAGGGCGTTTAAGTTCACACACTCAACACACCATGTGTTCATGAAGCTCACTTTGTCCACACTCTCATGCTCAAACAGGTTTGGGTCTCCTGGTTCCATCAAAAGGAAATGGTAGTTCTACAGAATAAAATGACATGCCAGACAACATACATAAAGCAAATAGATCCAAATGTAATATTTTCTTCTCTTTTCTTTTTATGTATTTATTTGTATTGTATTATTGTTTAATGTATGTGTGTATATTATACGGGTTTCTGGCTCATGATTATTGTAATAGATATCAATCAGTGTTTGACTCATTCATATTATTCTATTACAGTTTTTCTCAGTTGTTTTGGAGCGTTTCTCGAATCATCCTTAATATTTGCAAACCAGTAAGTGCATCTCTCAAAACAATGTGTTCAAACAGCGCAACACATTGGATTTCTTGCAAAAGCTTGTACTTTTTTTTAAAATCCTTAGTTCATCTCTCAATAGTAAGTTTTTGTGCCAATGAACATCTCATTACCATCAGAATGAAAAGTCCCTTTGTCATTGTTCACAAACAAGATCATCAAAATGTTTATTCGTGTTGTCAGTATGACGCTGCGCAGTTTCAGGATATAAACTACGTTTTAGATCACAGTGACTGAAAATGCACAAAATGTGACTTCCTTTTGTTTGGCATTTATGAATTTCCGAAACACAAATTCATTTATTTGATTGTATATTTGATTTATATTGAATGTAAGAGACCAGACAGGATTCACACTTTTCTTGTAATATAAGTGTTCGTTTGTTTCTTAGTTGTTCATCAATTTTCAGAATGTATAATTCTGTGTTTTGCTCTGTCTGTATTCACTCGCCAACTGAAGATTCACAAGATTCACCTTTGACCTGTTTTAGAGAACTTGTTGATTATCGGTTGATCTGATGCCGTTTACACGCCTTCATTAGTGACGTTCAAGATTCATCTGCACAATTCATCACTTCAACACATTTACAAAAAAAAAGTTTCATAGAAATGTTAGATGACAGATGATGATAACTGGTTTAACCATTTTGCATTCAATGACGTATACAATGAACTGATGCTGAGATGTTTTTGGGGTTAAAACGTTTCAGGTGAAACCAATATAGTATATTTTGATCAACATGAACATAAACAACTGATGATGTAGGAAACAGCAGACACCAGAAAACAATCAATTAAATGAATGCACAAAAGCACATGGCAATTTAATCAAAGCAACAAGAAATGTTTTTATGATGTGCACAAGTGACTAAATGATATGGAGGTTGAACAAGAAGTTTTGAGAATTGAATTTCTGGTCTGAGAAACGATCCAAAACAGCTGAGAAAAACTGTAAAGGGCGCACATTTACTTTTACTGGAGTAACATTTTACCGAGTGGATCTCTAAAAATGGTGCATTGAGGGTGGGGAGCTCGGTTGGAGCAAGAAAATTTGCTTTGTACTTATATTCTGTAGAATATCAATAAAGAAAATACTATTTTTGAAAAAGAAAAATCAAGAATGTAATGTGCACAATCAATTCTAAATAAATATAAATACATTTTAAAGTGAAAAGAAGGGAAATTAGATAAAGGCACCATGTTACAACAACCTTGATCCTAGGGAGATTTGAAAAGTTATTTAGTAATAAATTTTATGCTTTAATATTAAATATTATTATCATTGTCAAAATAAATGTTGTTTTTTTTTAATTCAGCCACAGCATCATCATCATCCTCATCCTCATTATCTGATGGTGTTTCTCAGATGACACCCTGTCAGACATGTTGCACAAATAAAAATCACACTTATTTCCTGATGTATTCACTATCCAAATTCTAAGCCACCAATTAGTGACCATATGACACAGTATGATTTGATTTCTAATGAAATGATTATACAATATATGAAGAATCCATCCATATACAGTTCTTTCCCAAATAGTTACCACAAACTTGGAGGCACACAATTGTATTGGATGTGTATAATTCCAATAGTATTCAATTCTCTCTTCACTTGAACTAGGAGACCCAAATTTGTTTCAGCATAACAATGCTCCTGAGCACAAAGCAAATCCATGAAGATATGCTTTAAATAAGTTGAAGTGGAAGATCTTGAGTGGCCTGCAATAAAGATCTGAACCAAAAGTAAATTCATGCTCAGGTGTCCACATACCTTGGTCCATGTAGTGTATATTTTGTACTGGTCCTGTATTTAGGAGTAGGACATTTTTCCTTTTATGGTGATGTAAAAAAAGGAATAATGGTTATATCAGAGTTCCAAATGAATCGTTTTCTATTCTTTGTTTTTCCAAAAGCAATTGATTTATAATAAATTTTATTTGTTAATATTCCATTTACGATTGTGAATCATCTGACGGCTACAACCTTAACCAAGACCAATCGTTTAGTGAAGATGAATGACGAGTGAATGTATGTGTGTTCTGAATCTGTGTCTGAATAACAGCTGGTCTGAGTGTAACATCAGCCGTCATGGGTTTTGTTCACACCGAACCCTTTCCCTATAATTACTGCTACATTCCCATGTTAAAGTGCACGCATGAAAGGAGCTTTACACATTTTCCCTCCCAAAAACATACATTTAATTCATTTTTTCGTACTTTTACAGTCAGTGTCAGATGTCTGTCCCCTTCTGGTAAAGAAACCAACTTCGTCAAAATGACCTTCTCTGATACCTGCAACCTTTTATTGTAATCAATCATACAAAATAAACACTCACCAGCTGAAAATGCTGCTAATCACTCGTATCTCAGTTCCAGAGGGAAAAGCATAATCAGGAGAGGGTTCTTCTTGGTGTCTTAGCTTCACATGCTCCATCTACCTAATGGCTAACGTCCTTTCAAAACGCTTGGGCTACCTGAAACATAACTCCTATAATACTTACCTATGTGATGAACCTGAGTTCCTGCTTGCCTCGCATGTACGTGTGTAGTGGTTTGGGAAAAACCCTTTACATTGAAAGTGTTTTCTGGTGCATCTAGTTTTCCATTTCCTTTCCCTTTTTTGACCTGAAATTCATTTGTGTGTAACTCAATGACATGTAAAGACACTTCAATAGCTGGTATTTGATTACAAACTGTTCATTTCAGCATGGTACACAGCATTCCAATAATGTAACTCAAATAATCTCACTGTGTGAGAAATTCAAACACAGTTAAAATAATTTATTCACATTAAATACACGTAAAACTCAAACCACAGAAAAAAAATGCTAATAAATATTAAACGTGAACGAGAAGCTTAACGTGAGCGATGACTCCCGTTAACGATGAGCGAGAGATTTATGAGTTCAGTGGACAGTGAGGTTAGATATAAGCGAATGAGAATGATTGGCTTGTGGGAAACATAGTCTGGGTCATTTAGCATATGTATAAGCAAATGTATAATAAATGCATATACTTTTTTATTTATTTTTTCACTGTTGGGTGAGTATCGATCCGATGAGTTTTTCCAGGCCACCACGTGTGCGTGTTGTATAATAAAACAACTGGTGTCATGCAATTTATTTACCTTATACAATATTATATAATATTTACTTTTTACATTAACTTGTTTTGTCTGAATTTGTCTGTGTCATGGCTAGTGAGGGGGTTTGTCAGCTTTTTTTGTGAGAATTCTATCATGAAGCTCATTATCTAACCAGGAACATGCAAGCTCAACTTATCTATCTAACACAGCTATCTTGGTGGACCGGCAAAGCTAATGTTTACACTCATTATACCTCCACCAAATTTGAGCAGCTTAGCATGTGAGTTTTATTTTACCAGCACGTACTGTACTAGAAAACGCCGCAAGCACAAAATTAAAACATTAAAACATGGCGTGAACACTTTGTCAGCCATTAAATCAGGTGCACAATTTAAGGATCATGTATCGTAGCTAATATTCAGTTTCATCATATGTAGTTTCTGCACCGTATTTATTCGTCCCCCCTTCCCCCTCTCCATAGAAATTTTCATAGAAGGTAAATGTACCTTACAGTAAATGTGTTAATCAAAGAGATCCATATTTGAAAGAAAAATACATACTATATAATACTCGCGAAAAACACAGCTTGTTATGTTACTCCGCACCGAAGTGGTAGAAAACGTGCTGTTACAAAATTCTGGTACTGGAGATTCCTTCAATAAATGTCAAATGAACATCTTAAAGAAAAAAATAAATGAATTGTTGTGTATTGGAATTATTCATCTTCCCTTTTCTTATCAATTTATATATATATATATATATATATATATATATATATATATATATATATATATATATATATATATATATATATATATATATATATTAAAAGAAAGAACCTGCAGTAGATTTTTACAGTAAATTGACTCAATAATAAATGTTAACAGGAAAATACAAATAATAAATAAAAAATAGTAGAAGCAACAAAAAAAACGATAATTGTAAGATTTGTGATCTTTTCTATAGTTAAATAAGGAATAAAATCCAACATGGTGAGCTTGTAAAGAAGAATATATCCATTTATAATTATATTTAAGGTTGTGAAACAATAGATTTGTCCTTATTATCACTTATGTTATTGTATCCTAGTCTTTTTTTCTCAAAAAATCCTGTATTGATGACTTTCCTGTGGCAGAAAAACCTACTATTTGTAGCACTTACACTGGAGATTCTGTCTAAAGATAACTGGAAACCTCACTATTATTGTCGGATTTTCCTATATTGTATCAGTTGTATAGTATATTAGCTTTCATTTATAGATTATGGCATTTATATAACACCTTTACATCGTTATCTACAGGTCCTTATGAATGAGCTGTTTGCTATGTATAAATGTAATTTGGCAGATTTCAACCACAGTGTCAATGTGGCATATTAAAAAGCTAATTATTTTTTATTTATTTGATTGTGTAATAATTTGTTTGTTTGTTTTTCACTATTTGTTATGTAACACATTTTCATTTGTTCATTTCATTTTATTTTCAAATACATTCTCGATTAAATGTATTGTTGTTTCTATTAATATTTTTTGTTAATGGTAATATTGACTGAATATGAATAATTAATGCATATTAAATACATATAAATAAACTATTAGTAGTTGAATATTTGATTTGTTTTCATCTTGTGTCTAAATATAAAACTGTCATTCTTGCTGTATGTAAGATTTCATGTGTATTAGTGACTAATGCATTTTGGACGCACAACAAATGTTCGCTGGAAATACCTGCATTCTTCTACTTTTTATTTTCGCTTCTCTGAAACAAATGACGCTTTGATGCCAATCAATCTTATAAACAATAATAAATAATGTGTATAATTGCATTGTTTCACTTAAACATCAGTTTCAGTTCATGACGAGCAATGTCCAATATATATATATATGAATATATAAAATAACAATTTAAATCATTTAATATATATTTATAATTATCACTCTGTGCTGCTTGAGGCAATGTTATACAGCATCTGTGTGAATTGGACAAAAAGGTGTGTGATGCAAGTGTGTTTGCGGTTTGTTCTTTTTTCTGTCCTTTTTTTTAAATAAAAGCATGATGTGTGTTGATGCCCTGGGTTTGGGTGTGGTATCAGTGATGTGTCTGTGTGTGTGTGTGTGTGTGTGTGTGTGTGTGTGTGTGTGTGTGTGTGTGTGTGTGTGAGAGAGAGAGAGAGAAGATGTGGTAAAGGGTGTGTCTGTGGTCTTGGGTGGGTTGTGGCACACAGTGGGATTGTGCCCAGGGGTAGACATGTGTGCATGCATGTGAGGATACGTGTGTGTACTACAACTGCATTACTATAGAAAAACTGTGTGTGTGTGTGTGTGTGTGTGTGTGTGTGTGTGTGTGTGTGTGTGTGTGTGTGTGTTGCTGTCCAATGGATATAGTATTATGTTTAAGTTCACACATACATATACACGAAAATCCAAGTTTTTTTATTATATATTAACTTCCTCCTTCTATCTTTTCTTTTTTTTTTTTACCAAGAAGTCTTCCAATTGTTCAAACGCTCACTTCTGCTTTCCTGTTGAAAAAAAGTCATGGAAACAATTTACGCGTTGCTATTGGTCACTTTTGGGCTGTAAAGCAATTTTGTGTGTGTATGTTTTAATAAGCGTACTCATTAACCCACTGTTTCGTCTCTTATAGCGCACCAATTTTTCAATTTATCAACGATTACTTTTTCTTTAAACACTTGAAGACCTTCAATGGAGAAAAACCTCACAGATAAATAAATAAATTCCACATCAAAAAGAAAACCTTTTCTATTTGAAAAAACGACAGTTAATTTATTATTCGGCTTTGTTTCTGTGGCACATCTGCCAAATATCTATATCCCAGGGTTCTGATAGAAACCAGTCATTTGAATGACAGCCAATATTTCACTAAATATTAACCACTAAACCTTTCAGCAGCTCCGTGACAGTAATATAGTAATATCTCCAATATGACTTATTCCTCGTGTAGAAATGAACATTTGTTTCACTATGTGAAACATGTACTAAATTTGTAACTGAAATAGGAATGTGGAAGCTGTTAGAGTAGACCCTGGTGGGAAAGTGTTTAATGGAAACCACTAGGCTAATTCCCATTAGGAAATGAAACCATTTTTCTGTGGTTTTATTCGTCTGTGTATTTTATTGTGTCTCCCTGCCCTCGCTGCTACAAATACTTTGTTTCATTAGATTTCTTCTATTTGGTATCATTATATTTACATTTTATAGCCAAACTTCAACTATATGGACAAAAGTATTGGGACACATGACTTTCCCAGCCATTTGTGGTTCTTTCCCAAAGCTGAAAGTAAACAATTGTACACAATGTCTCTGGATGCAGTAGCATGAAATGTTCCCTTCCCTTGAACTAGGACACTCAAACCTGTTTCAGCATGTCGATGCCCCTGTGCACAAAGCAAACGCCATGAAGATGTGCTTTGCATGGGTTGGAGTGAAAGATCTCCTGCTATAGAGCTCTGATCTCAACCTTATTAAACACCTTTGGGATGAACAGGAACGCTGACTGCACCCCAGGTCTCCTCACTTCACCTACATTAAGACCTGGATTTATCATAAATGTCCACAAGAACACTCCAAAATGTAGTGGAATATGTTCCCAGAAGAGTGGAGCCTATTACAGTGGCAAATGTGGGATGTTCACTTACATATCTCCACAAATTGTTGTCCATATGGTGTATCATTGTTTAATGAACATAGCTAAAGTCCTGTTAGTGTCCGTGCGGGTTTGTTTAAAGTAGTTACTCAAAAATGTGGTGGGAAAATTTTTTTTATAATAATTTTACAAATATTGTTTTTGCTTTTAATTGAATATTATTATTCAATTTAAACCAAAACGAATATTTGTTGTATTATTATTATTCCTTTTTTTAAAACATATTACTGAGTAACTACTTCAAACAATTTAAATAAAAAATTTTATTCGAATTTCAAAAACAGTAATTAAAACCACGTTCGAAAATGAGCGTTGGAGAAAATGTTGACACAAATTACACGCCATATATAAGCTGACTTGCACATGAGAATACACACGAAAATTCATTAGTACAAACACACACACAAAGTGAAAAGGCAGATATATTCTGTATCAGTTGCTCTTTACGTGGGCAATATGCGTTTATTATTTGTATTATTATTTGTATTATTATTATTATTCTGTTTGCTATTGAGTTATGGTAGCCATTTTGCCTGGTCACATGGGTTTTGGTTTATTTAAATTCTTATTATATTCCCGCTCAGTCCTCTTTATTTTTGCGTTTGCATGCCAAACTGGACAATCAGAGTGTAACTCGAAGATAAAGATGGCTACAATTGTTTACCTCACTTCAGACGACAATATTCTGCATTTCGACAAAGCCCATGAGATGATGCTTATCTGCTTTTCTCAGAATTGCTGAATCATTGGGAGGAGAGGAAAGAAAAACCCCTGTCATTATAGACAGGGTAAGTTGAGCACAGTTAATAATAAAACTTGCTGCATGGATCAATTTCCCAGATGTCCTCTGATAGAGCTACGATAGCTATGAGACACTAAGACAGGAAGGATCTTATTGTGAAGCAGAGACTTAATAACTTTGATGTAGTCAGTCCATAGGTGGTTAATGAAGTCTTCAGCTACAAACATCTCGAGGACGCTCGCTCTATATCATCCACACTTACACTAATTGTGCAATAAAAATAACAATTCAGTCAGTTTTTGTGTGTTCATTTTACAGCAAATAATTGAATCACTATTACGATTTCACTATTGTACACTATATAAAAGAATTTCTCTTGCTTTCCTTAAGTTTCTTTCTTTTCCTTTTCTTTCAATGCAGCAGTAGTAACCAAGCAAACAGTGGCATGGGTGCGTTAGCAATTTTTCTGGAGTGCGCTTGCAATTTTTCTGACCGGTCATTTGCTGCTAATAGCATTAAAAGATTTTCGCCCTGAAATGTACATTAGCACACTAGAATATTACGAGTTAACTCTATTTAATTTGCTTATTTAATGGTTTACATTATTAATATCACGCTATGTTCCTGTGTAATTTTTTCCTAATTCAAAAATTTCTTCCTGAGCTCATCAACAAAAAGACGAAAGGTTTAGCATACACACCTAGCAAGAAAATGAAACTGACAGATTCGCTAGCAGAGATAAAATCACATCTAAAAAAAATGCTAGCTAACCAATCTATTTAACTTTTTTCCCCCTCGCTGTTGGCATCATTTACATTTTTTAAATTAGATTATCCCTGAACTTATTATAGGTTTGATTGAGAGTCACCTGCCTCTCCGTGTGCAAGAACTTAGCCCCAGTGCTAAATGGTGCTGGATGTGTTTTGCATAACTGAGGTTGGTTCTATCGCGAGCTGCTCAAATGGTCATTCTCTCTCTCTTTCTCTCTCTCTCTCTCTCTCTCTCTCTCTCTCTCCCCTCACTCTCTCTCTCGCTCTTGCTCTTTCTCTCTCTGGACACACAACAGTTTGGTCTGTATTAGCGTGTACAGTAGGTGTGTGTTTGTAGGTGTGTGTTTGTCGGTAGGACATACAGTAGAAGACGGTGTGAGGAAGAAATCGTGGGGTTGTTTGTGCTACTTGTAAGGATGGTAAAGATTTTTGCTGATGTATAAGTGAGCGTGTCTATGTTTCTTTGTAGCATAACCCGGACCGATGAGGAGGTAAGTTTAGCTCGGATTGAACGTAGCGATTGACATTTCGACTGAAAATTCAGATTTTACCAGGATATGATTGGGTAACTCTTCATTTTAGTAGCCTGATAATGTTCTGAAATACATCAGGGATTAAACCTAAAGCACGATAACCACAAATGTTTCCAAATTATGATGCAGAGCAGGTTCCTAATTTCAGATTGAATCATTTCCACTGCACGGCTGAATCCAGATAACCATCAATGGTGTGAAAGCAAGCTAAATTTTCCAAATGAAACCCAGTTTTTAAAACTAGCATTGGAAATCCGCTAAACTCGCTGGGGTTTTTTTTGTTGTTGTTTTTTTTATTTTTTATGTAATAATACCAGGCCAAAGTGATAGAGTCTTTTAGGTTATTGTCTTGACTGGCTTAATCTTCAAACCTAAGAATTGCAGGCCTTATCTCTCCAACCTTCTGCACTTGGACTTTTTTTTTCAATCCTTTCCACTGGGCTTGTTCGTTCTCTCTCTCTCTTTCCCTCTCTATCACTCTTGCTTTCTCTCTCTCACCCTCGCTTTCTCTCTGTGGTTTTTGTTCTTATCTCTGTTCAACTCTGTCTACAACCCGACGCACAATACCCAAGTGTAGCGTCCTGATAATGCCAACCCCCCCCTTCTCTCTTTCTTTTTTTCTCTCTTTCTCTTTCTCTCTCTTGCTCTCGCTCAATTCATGAGAAGGGGAACCCAGAGAAGTGGCTTCCCAGTTTTATTGCGGTGTGGTAAAAAAAGAGGGGGTTGGGGAGGAAGGGCGAGGAATGGGAGGGAGCGTTTGGTTGTACTTTCCACTCTTTGTGCTCAAATGTTTGTGTGTTGTGTGAGGTTTTGCGAGTGTGAGACCACTTGCTGACTCCGACCAAGAAAGTTCCTCGTGTTGTCACTATAAACACAAGCCAAGATCTTCGAAATCTCCTCACACACAAACACACAACACCAGCTCCCTGGCTTTGTTTCCGACTCAGCACCTGGCACACTGCTTCGAGCTGCCACTTTTTTGGGTTATGAAATAATCTAGAGATATTATTGTATTACTGACTTAACAACCAGAAACAAATTGTTTGAAATGTTCTACAAAATAGCTTTTTGGATTTATATAATGTTCTTTACACACAAACACAGTACTAAGCTTTACACTAAATCCCTGCCACATTGGTTTATTATTATTGTTATTATTATTATTATTATTATTATTATTTTAACACGTTATATTTCAATCTGTGGGTTTGTAGTACAGAATGTTCCACGGAATTTGATAAAAATTAGTTATAAATACTATTTTATACAATAAAGATTTTTTTTCCTTTTTTTTTTTTTTTTTTTTTTTTTTTTTGCATGGACATGTTTCTTTGTTTTTTTGTTGTTGTTTTTGCTGCTGTGTTTGTGGTGTTAAATCATCAGCATATCTTTTAAACACGTCCTCCAACATCAGCCTCCTCCCTTCATCTCTCTCTCTCTCTCTCTCTCTCTCTCTCTCTCTCTCTCTCTCTCTCTCTCACTCATTTACTCACTTTATTTCTCAGTTCGTATAATTTTTCATAAACAAGGAACAGAAAATGCTCATCTGTGGTCTTTGACAGTGACAAGTTTGTATTGTTAAATGAGCTTCTGTCTAACACACACTTTCTCTTGTTACAGTGTATGAGTGTGTGTGTGTGTGTGGGTGGGTGGGTGTTTGGGGGGGTGGGTGCATGTTTATAGCTTTGTGCAGACCAAAGTGTCCCCATAAAGATAGGATATTTCTCACAGTGTGCGTATATTTAATTGATATACATTCATATAATTTGTTTTAATGTGTGTGACACTGTGTGTGCTGAGAGGAAGTGACTTGCAAGTTGTTTTCATTTTGTACACCAACATTCTTACGCTAACCACGGGTCTCTCTCTCTCTCTCTCACACACACATACACACACACACACACACACAGACACCCACACTACTTCTCCTTTTCATTTCATGTGTTTGCATGTGCATGTGTGTGTGTGTGTGTGTGTGTGTGTGGCTTCACACCAATCTAACTATGAAGTCTATCTAACACCTTCATATTTTGCTTACACTGAAAGATCATTCACCTTTAGCTAATGTGCTGTGCACACGCTATCAGGCTCGTTCACATGTCCTTGCTAGCTTAGATAAAAATCCATCTCATTTTTTAAAAGAATCCTGATTGCAAATCGCTGAATACCGTTTTTTAGTTCGATATTTACCCTTTATTTAACCAGGATAAAAAAAACGGCAGAAGAAGGCAGCAGCTAGCGAGACATGACAAGAGTTAGCATATTTAGAACCACGTTTCCCGCCAAAATGAAAAAGAAATAAATCGATCGAGCTAAAAAAAAGTATAATACACATTATTTGCATATTAGGTTAGTAATTGTGTGTTGTGCTGCGTGTGTGTGACGTGTATGCTGTAAACTGTGTTGAATGTATTGTGTGGTGATGAAAGAGGAAGGGGAAAAAAACAACATAATTCCTAATGCATGTAAATATATTTGGCGACTCAAAAGAGTCCGATTTCGACTTTGCCGTTTTTATGAAAAGTTCCTAAAGACCCATTGTTCGCTTTTCTGCACATCAATGGTTGTAGGGAAATCATGATTTATACCTGAGAGTTCTGGTTTATATGTATATGGGCTTAGAACATAATGCTGGTGAATTCTCAGTTCTGACTGGTCCAGTGGCTTGGGCCATATTTCCTGCTGAAATTTAGATCTGTATTTATTTATTTATTTAATTATTTATTTATGTTACTGCACTTGCTCTGATATGTTTCTATAGTAACCATTTACTATTGGTTTACTATTGGAAGGTTGGAGCTCAGTGGTTAAGATGTCAGATATCTGTTCATAAGGTTGTGAGTTTAAATCCCAGCACCACCAAGCTGCCACTGCTGGGCCCTTAAGCAAGGTCCTTGACGCTCAACTGCTCAATTGGGTGAATGTGAATTGAAGTCATATTGTAAATGTAAATTGAATTGTAATTGACACACTGACTTGTGGGACCCTACTGAAGGACCAGGACCAGGACTCAAAAAGCAATTGAAATCAAGGATTAGATCGGACACAATAAATCTTTATGGAGGACAAGCCGTAACTTTGGCAAGTTGCCTTGACTTCTTTTACTCATCCTACTAAAGAAGTTATAGAAGAACACATTACTTCTTGTTGAGCTTTGTCCCTGCGCAAAAAATAATAACGCTGTCGAGAACATGGCCGTATGCAAACCAAGAAAAAATACCAGGAAAAAAGAAAAGTCCGGTGTCAGTAGATAAAATAAAGAAATAAACATGTAGTTCACTTTTATGTCTTTTAGAAGGAGGCTCCAGTCAGATTTAAATCTACTGCTTTAAAGAACTGCGTTTTCAGACGTGGGAAACTCTCCAAAGAAGATTGAGCTCTTGTGGTTTTGCTCTTACATGAATTTTATTGCATGAGCTTCAAGCAAGCTTCATAGAACACCACATAAATGGTCACACTACACTTTTCTTTTCGCAAACGTCTATTTAGCGCAGGCCTACAGTGGACCATGGAAATGCAAGATGTGTGTTTCCGGATTCGTTCTGCTCCTAAGCTATTTTTCGGTGGAACTCCTAGGAGTTAAACATCCTCCTGAGGTACCAGCGACCAGTGTTCCTTTCCCTTTCTTCTCCTCAGATCTGCCCGATTCATTCCGACGCCCTAAATCTGAATGGAGATCTCTTCAATTGGAGACCACTCTATACAGCTGGAGATATTCCACATTAACACCCTAAAGGTCCATGAAGTTACTTAACAACTCCAGAACTTTAAGGATAGATTTGGACTGTAATTAATATCAGTCTGCCATAATGGTTTAGGACCACAGTTTGCAGTGCGAACTGTACACTCTCACACTGGACAGATTTTTAAAGATTCCTATAATCCAGCGCTAAAATCTGTAGTCTTTAATCGCTTGTTTGTTCGCTGACAACCGATTAATGGCCATTGCTATGTTTTTCTTTTCTCTGATGAAATTCTGGTGTGGTCAGAAGATTTCAGACTCTTTCCTGCAGTGTGACTTCTGCTACAACGATGACCATCAAACAGAGACAATTTTAAACCACCTCTAGGAAAATGTAGAAACGAGTCAGATGGACAGTACAGCAAGAAGAGAAACTTAACGAGTTAAGGAGGAAAAAGTGCGTTTGTATGACATTTTACTATCGAGTCATGGACATGGACAAAGTTTGCGCTACAGATGGTTTTTTTGTTTGCTGCTTAGCAAGCGAGAGCCGGTATGAACATGTGACAGATCAATGACTTTTGTGGGTTTTTTTGACTGTCGTACAGTCTGACGTTATGACAACTGAGATCCTACAGTGTGACATCGTGTTCGTACAGTCTGACAATCCACAATCACAAAGGAACGTAAATGTTTATTGTCTGTATTGACTTGTATAGACTTGTCTATAAGCTAAATGTATAGTGTTGTTATTTATGTCTGTTCTGAGAGTCATTAGCAGCTGGAACCAAGTTCCTTGAGTGTGTCAACACACTTGGCCAATAAACCTGATTCTGATTCTGATTCTATTAAAAATCACACTGTGTGAGTGGATGTATATAAATGGAATCATTGCAAGTCGGGTTCCTCTCAAGGTTTCTTCCTCATGCCGTCTTAGGGAGTTTATCCTCAATAATTTTCACATTAGGGAGGAAATTACAATTATTAGGAACAAAATTGTACATTCTTTAATATCTTTATCTCTGTAATACTGCTTTGAGACAACGTCTATTATTAAAATAAAGCGCCTACGAATAAAGATGAATCGAATTCAATCGAATCCGTATTACTTGAAGACGGTCGCCGGCCATATTTGCGCCGGGATTCCGCATGCCGATAGTCTGGAATTAGCTGTAGAATGACGTGTCCGGTTTATACGTTGCTCGTTTGAACGTCAGGGAAACGTGTGACGTGTGATCTGTACTGCTTTTGTGCTGCACTGTTATACTTTTTCTGTATGGGGAACTGATTACTAATCTGAGTTCATTTCTTTATTTCGGGTTATTGTGTGTGAGTGTGTGTGTCTGCCAGACTGAAAGAGTTGTTAATAGAGTGTATATACTCAGGTACTGTTTATTTAGTGTTTAGCAGCATTATAAAACACAACTTGTGATAATTCTTATCAAGGCACAGGTGTTCAGGAATCCCCATGCTACAAACCACCCACACACACACACACACACACACACACACACACACACACACACACACACACAAAACATTTCTTAGAAATAGCATGAGTATACAAAATCTTCACCATACAGTCAAAATAATGTAATCATTATGATAAGAGAGGTGTGTGTGTGTGTGTGTGTGTGTGTGTGTGTATGTGTGTGAGGATTTACTCATAATGATTCTTTTTTTAAGGATAGAAAAGTAAACGCCTCCAGTGTCAAGTGTTTGGGTGTGTGTGTGTGTGTGTGTGTGTGTGTGTGTGTGTGTGTGTGTGTGTGTGTGTGTGTGTGTGGTGGGGGGGTGTTTTCTCTTTCGTTGTCAGCATCATTTAAAGGATAATAAAAGACTGGACAGCGGCTGGTTGTAGGGGCTCCAGGGTGAAGGGTGTGTGTGTGTGTGTGTGTGTGTGTGTGTGTGTGTGTGTGTTTGCTAGAAAGAAAACTTGGGAGTGAGTGTGTGGCGGGACTTTGGACGTGCGTGGCGGGATTTTGTGTATCTGCGTAAATAATAGGTTCCATTTACTCTTTTCATTCTGCTCTATTTCACCAGGTGAATGGAGCTCCTCAGCCATGGCAAGACACACATTCAAACACGCCTACACACACAAACACACACACACACACACACAAACAACACACACGCACAGATCAGAATATGGGAAGTCAATGGTTCCTTTCTGCTTTTTTATGTATATATTTTATGAGCACATTAAGTCCACGCTTCTCAGAAAGACAAACGCAGCAATGCAGGCAGCAAATAAAGAAATCAAAGCCTTTGAGAGATCAGACGATATTATCAGAAAGTGTTAGGGATAAGCAGGGGTGGACGAATACATAAATCATGTAGATGAGTAAAAGTAGAGATCCACTCTGTAAAATATGACTCCAGTAAAAGTAAAAGTGATCCTTTAAACTTTCACTTGAGTAAAAGTACAAAAGTATCCAATATACTATGATTTATTACAGCTATAATGTTCCTATTGTCATTTTTGTCACAAGAGTCTTTGCTTAATCAACTCAGTTTATGTGAAATCTTTTAACAATATATTAATAGAATGATATTAATGAGTTAAACACTAATTGATATCTATTTAAATGATCATAAGCCCAAAGAAAATCACGTAAATAAGGCAACTGGTGTTGCGGCGAGTTCAAGTCTGGAGTTTCTTCATTATTTATTCCTCTCTAAATGTTCTGCTTGCTGTTGAACTGATGCCGGACTGTATGTTGGTGATCAGTAGATACCACAGAGCGCCAATCAAAACAAGTTCAAAAAAAATAAAACATCGGGTGAAAATTGAAGCTGCTTTTTTATTTTTTCACCAATTCAAAAGCGAATTTGATGTTATAAGAATATTTCAGAACTTATAAAAACTCAGACCTCAACCCTATTGAACATGACAAACTGGAACGCTGACTGCACCCAAGGCCTCCTGACCTCACCTACATCAGTACCTGACTTTACTAACACCCTTTTGGCTGAATGAGCAAGATCTCCACAAAATCTAGTGGAGCATCTTCCTGGAAGAGTGGAGATTATTATAACAACAAATGGGGACTAAATGTGGGACAGAAGGTTTAAAAAGCAAGAACAAATCATGTCCATTCACTTGTCCATATTGTTTGTAACAATAAACATTTGAGATTGTAACAATGAATTTGTTATGGTTATTAAAGTTCTTCAGTATTTACTTGGCAACAGTTCCAGTCTGAGATATTTGTCTGAATCCCAACAAAATCATCTACTCATCACTACATGGCTGAATGAATCTCCACAAATCTGGTGGAACATTTTGCCATAAGAGTGGAAGATATTATAACAGCCAATGGAGACTAAATCTGGAATGGGTAACTTTTGTCTATGTAGTGTATGAATGAGAATATCATCAATGACGTCTTTACTTTTTCCATCAATAATAGTTTAATGATCATTACCACAAACTTCAAAAGATTTAACCTAATTATTAATAAATCCAAAAAATGTTATTCCTTTATTTATTTCCAGTTGCATTTCATGAAACAGAATGGCAAAAATACAATAAATCAAAACAAAACCTTTTTTTTTTTTAAATAAAGGCATATTTGCAATTTTTAGAACCTAAATATGGATAATTCTGTGGAGAATTGGATTAGTCACCATGACTGTGACAGTATAGATTTTAGGCAAACTGCCTATATACCTATCTATTATGTATCTATAAATATTTTAGTCAAATGCCAACATTCTGTCAATATTAATATTAATATTGTAATAATAATAAATTATTCAATTTGTTTTTATTTGTAAAGCTCTTTCAACAATGGACATTGTTTCAAATCAGCATTACAGAGATAAAGTTGTATAAAAGAATGTTTATGTGCCTAAAAACACCTCATATGTTATAATGTTCCTTATAATTAATAAGTATACCCCTAATTTTACCCCTAATACTTGAGCCAGTGGCGAAAAAATATCTGGGTGGCACAGAATGTCCATTCATTACAGTTCCTTCATTGTTTAGGTGATTAACTGTTCATGCAACCTGTGATCCTGAACCACTGTAGCATATTGTTTGATATTAACTACAGTCCAAATCTATTCTCCAAGTTCTTGAGTTGCTCAGTAACTTCATGGATCTTTAGGCCGTTCATGTGGAACCATCCCCACACAGAGTGGTCTCCAGTTAGAGAAAACTTCATCCATAGGTAGATATGATGAAAAAACACTGGAAGGAGCACTGGTCACTGGTACCTTAGGAGCATGTATAACTCAAAGAAGATGATTGACAGGGAAAGAGAAAGAGAAAAATTCGAAAAAAATTAAAATATAATTTAAGATATATTCCGAGACAAGAATTTTTTGCGATATATTTTCAAAGAATTTGCTAATTAGACCGTTGCTCGATTGTCATCAGTGCCATCGGTAGAGTGCTCCAAACATCTGTATTTGGTTTAATACCTAAAGTGGGCGTGGCCTAAAATGCCAGAAATGCCACTGCTACCAGGATGTTGTAGGAATTCCGGAACTGGGAATCAAAAATCAAAACATACTACTAGCTTCATTTATCCCACCATGACCAGGCAGTCACTAAGGATGATATAAATGCATGTTTGTGAACATTGCGAACATTTGTCCCACAAGCATCAGATATACAAGTGTGGTTGGTTTAAATATTGGTTTGAAAGTAAAAACCTCCGGCTGCAGTTCTTTCTTACATCCTGTGGGATCCCATGTCAACTGAACATCTGAATTAAGTCTTTCTGCCAAGATTTATAACAAAAAAAAGATAATGTCAAACAAAAAATACAAATGGGCCTTAAAGCTTTGAGTGACTTTAAGGTTTAAGAAGGATCTATTGATTAGTAAGACCCTTAACCCTCTGTGCTCCAGGGGCCCTGTATCATAACTGACTCTGCGCTCTGACCCCAGCTTCCTAACATTACGGGGATATGTGAGGTAAACATTTCTCTATGCTCTAAAAAAGTACATGTGACAAGTTTAAAGCATTTTCTTTTTTTCTTTCGGTTCTTTCTTACTTATGGTATTTGGCAGACGCCTTTTATCCAGAGCAGTTGAGGGTTAAGGGCTTTGCTCAAGGGTCCAGCACTTGGTGGTGTTGGGATTTGAGCTTGTGACCTTCTGGTTTAAAGTCCAATGCCTTAACCACTGAGCTAACAGTATCGGAAACCCCCGAAATACAACGCGATAACCCAAATTCTTATCCACAAAGCTACAACCTTTTTTTGTGTACAAGAGCATTGTCATGCTGGAACAGGTTTGGGTCTCCTAGTTCCTGTGAAGGGGAAATTGTATTTGGATGGCATGAAAAGACATTTTATACAATCGTAGACCTCTAACTTTGCAGTAACAGTTTGGGGAAGAAGAACATATGTGATGTGTGATGACCATGTGATACAGTTGCATATAGTAAATGTTTCAGTTTGGACTGTCAATGGATTCAAATATTTAACTCGTGATTAATTGCAGCTCAATCGCACATTTTTATTTAATTTTATTTTAAATTAATACGTTTCAAGTTTTTAATACTCTAATCAACATGGGCAAAATAGATTCACATGTTCGTTTATTATTAGTGAAACCAAACTCAACACAGAGCAAAAAGACAAAATATTCTTGTAAATCATCTGGACACCAAGCGGCACTTTTGCTGTGTTTCCACACGGATGGTTTTAATTACCGGATGTGCGCAACATGGCGGATTTTGGTGCTCGATTTGAGACTTGAGCATCAGTAAAACAAATGTTTAGTCATTAAAAGTAATTTTTCGGTAGAGTAAATTTTTTAATATCTGAGTAAAGAAATGACGTAATTAATAAATGTGTGTTGCGTTGAAGGTTTAATTTTGCGTCTTTTATATTTATTTATTTATAGTTTTAATAAAAACGGTCAAACAGAAACGCACGCTGCATTTATTGCGCGTTAATAAAAATTTGCGTTGTTAAAATGAGTTTGCGTTAACGCGTTATTAACGGCTCCATTTTAAAAGCCCTAGTTTCAGTGTGTAAAAACAAATGAATAGGAGTGCTAAGTCTGCTTTATCGTTTTTACTTTCATAGTACGGCTTTTTGTTTTTTGCAATTAGACAAGAAAACTTTACTCTTGTGACCGTTAAGTAAAAACAGGACAGTGCTGACATTAGTAAATGTTTTGACTGCTCACATCCTGACAGGTTAATACACAAGACAAACTTTGGTACCAGGATACAACACTCACACATGCTAATTAGACCACAAGCGCTAGTCAGAGCTCAGAGCTCACTTGCTAATGAGGGACTTTACTCCATGCCCTCAGGGACGACTCACAACCCCCCTCCTTTTATTCTTCTCCACCAGCACTGCCTGAAGTGTTTGCCTTAGCGTTTGATGATACAGAGGTTGGGCACATGGCCATATGTTTTGCCTGTGAAAAAAAAAGAAGAGATGGATCAACTTCCTCCAAGGATAGTAGTGGTAGTTCCAGTTTTGTCGTCCACCTGCTCGTGTGTGGTTGTACGTGTGTGTGTGTATGTGTATGTGTATGCAATGCCTAGTTGTTTCGTATCTGATTTCACAGAGTGATATGCACATCATGTGAATTACGGATGACGAATGATTGTGGTTGTGTGCAGGTTATTGGTCATTTCGGTGTGAGTGGGTGTTTTTCTAAATAGAGGTGTGTTCCAGGACACCTGGACACGCTGGGGGTAAAAAAACAAAGCACAATACGCCTCGTGAGTCCCGCTGTATGTTGAGTTTTATGCTCCCACATACAGAGAAATACATAAACAATAAAGTGTCTCCATATGTTTTAGTGATTTGGTATGTATCAGGCAGTAATAAAGGCTCTCCCTCACACTGGCACTGTGTTTGGGTTTTGGTGAATATCCTGATTTGATATTTATTTTCCGATTATGATATGGGAGTGCCTCATCCGAGTGATAACATTGACCGTTTTGCGATCATTATCTATATTATTATTATATATTATCTATATCACGGTCACTGGTGCCACACTATAAATACGTTACACCAGTAATTTTTATTACACATCCCAGTTATGTGTTAATGGGATTTTTCATTAATCGGCCCACAGTTTTCTTTTTTGTAAAGCCATGTGATTAGAGAGTGATTGTGCTACAGCGTAGAAAAAGCTTCTTTTTAGTTTCCAAATTAGACAAGAAAACTCAATCTCATATATTATATGGAAAAACTTGTATAATCCTAATATACAGTTGTATACAATCAGACAATATATTAATCCACATGTAGTTTAATGCAGTTTAAATGTAGTTTAATACCTTTTAGCCTAACTAAAAAAACAGACAGATCGATAGATAGATATACACATATAATATATATAATATATAGCACAAATAATAAATAAATTAACTTAGCGATAGATATATATAGCCAAAATAGCCAAAAACTAATCATGGTAACAATTAAAGACACGAGCTTAGCTCAAATACATTTCAACACAATTATACCCTAATAAATAATCAGAATTAATTTGACACGATCAATACTTTGACAATTTATTTCACTTCAACTGAATTTATAAATATGAATTTTAAAGTGTATCTTAATTGAATAATTCATTTTTTATTATTTGATTGTAAAATACAGCCGGGACAAACACACCTAACCAATAAACTCTAATGATTTATATTGTTTTAAACATTTACGAGTATGAATCCAACATCAGGTGTAAGGACAGGAAAGTCATGATTTCATTTTTGTAGAAAGTGTTTGGTTTTACCATTTCTACTCTTTCCACCGGGCTCCTATACAGAACCTTTCAAGGACTAGTTGGATATTTTGTCTTTAAGAATCTACTGTATGTACAACCCTAACTTAGATCAGCTTCCATAGAATCCCTGGACTGTTCCATGCCATGATCTGTCCTTATTCTGGATGTGAGCTGCCTCTTATATCGTGATGCAGAATTTCTTCACTTGTGACTCAAAAAGAATGAATATGCCTCTATTTCTCTGATGTTTTGAAAGCCGGGACCAGTCACGATATCGCACCTTCTCCCAATAATCAAGAATGAGCTTGATTCTGTCATAAATGAGGAAATAATACACAGGTTTACGTAGGTGTGCAATTAATATTGTGCAATTGAAACATTTTGAGGTCGCACGTTAAACACCGCACAGTTATCGTGCTATCGTGAGATACCGGGCTTCCGCTGATCAGTCTTATTCGCTAACAAGAGTATTTCGATTCATTTTTATTTGTAGGGTGCTTTATAACAACTTGTCTCAAAGCAGATTTATAAAGTTGTAGACAAGATTGTATGAGTTTAGTGACTGTGTAAAAACCTCCTGAGATGATATGAGGACGAAACCTTTTGTGGAACCAGACTCAAAATGGAACCTCATTCTTATCACCAGGAGTCCAATTATAACACTATTGAGTTTTGCAAATGGGCATCAAATCACAATTGTGTGCTATAAACGATAAATTGTGAAATACAACAGATTGAACAAAACAATGAGGAAATGTGTAGTTGTGGGAGGTAAAGTTAAAAATGTGAGATAAATATGTATTCATTTTTTTTTTATGGCAGAAATTAGTTTCTTCATTGATTATTAATTTAGGCACAATGAAACTCAATATCTGACCAGTAGATATTTTACTGTAATGTCATCTTGCCTCATAGCAAGTACGTTTTTACGTTGTTGTTTTTTCCTGTGCTGTTGTTGACTGTCTTTACTGTCCTGACCTGCTTCATGGGTTGAAACAGTTTTCATCAATTATTATCTCCCTCTGCCACGCTGCCGTGTACATTTTTTCTGCTCTCTCATGAGCAAACTGTCAAACAAACGAACGCTAAAGCTCGTCCAAATCTCTGGCTAATCACACCGACACACAAGCTGTCTCTAGAACTCTCTCTCTCCGTACTTCTCCGTCTCCTCTTTAGGTCTCTCGACCCCTCTCCGCTATTATCTGCCCAATCTGTGTGGGTTTTCATGCTATCGGGGGGGGTAAGACCAGGGACAGGTCTTGCGCTTTCCTTTCTATCATCCACACAGCATCTGCTACCTCCACTGCCACCGCATCTCCCCCCTTTCTCTCTGTACAGTATGTGTGAACATACTGGTTGGGCTTCTTCTTGTTTATCCTCATCCACAACAATTTTTTGCTTATCTTCCATTTTCGCTGTTGTCTGAACAGACCCAGATATTGAAGCTTGCCAGTTTTATCGAACGGATTCATTCATTTGTTTACAAACGAAACCTTCGGAGGAGGGCATTCACCTTTATTGCGGTCTCGCATCCTTTCCATCATGCAGGATTCTTCTCATGCACAGTGGTCATTTTGAATCGAGCTGGAATGCAAATTGACGGTAAAACGAATGACGTATTCACAAGATTATTATAGTAACTGCAACAAGAGTGGGACATGTTACTGTGCTAAATAAATAACATTAACCACAAAACCCTGGCCAACCAGGTGAAGGGTTTCTCTCTGTTTAAATTTAAATATTACATACATTAGTCAAATATCCAGTATAATAACCTATTTAGTTATTAAAGCTAGTTAAACTTTTCTTTTTGATATATATGAACCAAGTGCATTATGGTATGTAATAAAATAACATATTATGTTAATAAACAATTTGTTTTATACTAAAAGCAATTTTTCGATTTTTATTTCAATGGTCATATTTTCTGACATCTTGGAAAATCATAATTACAGTGCAACCTCGGTTCTTGTAGGGGTTACGTTCTATAACCCCTCGTGAGTAACAAAGAAATCGCAAGGTTTCGACTCACCTTTTGATTGTTTCTTTTTCAAGGGGAATTGTACATGTACTGTAAACTCAATAAAAATTGTGAATGTTTTATTTACTACTTTAAATGAATAATACAATAATAAAATAGTTTTTCAAACATTTTTATGTCAATTATTAGTACAAACTCTGTTTTGAAATGGACTTCCGAGCCACTCTAAGATTTTTCACAAGTTACACTTAGTCTGGTTTCAAATGAAAAGTCGCGAACTATCGATGTCACGAGTATCAAGGTTCAACTGTATTAATAATAATAATAATAATAAAAATTACAATGGCAGATAATAAATCCCAGCCAAACCAAGCTGCCCCTGCTGGGCCCCTAATCAAGGCCCTCAACCCCATAGCTGCTCAGTTATATGTATAAAATACATGTAAGTCGCTCTGGATTTGGGCGTCTGCCAAATACCTTTAATGTAATGTAAAATAAGAAGAGAATCCCAAGTGAAGCCGTTATGATGTAAGTAAACATTTCGAAGCTATTCCAACTAAAATGGATAAAAAAAATTGTATGTGTGTCATTGTATATATTGAATAAACAATATCATGCCCTAGAAATAGGTTCTTCCTCTTTTACCACAGTAATTCAATAAATAAAATGAATGAATCAACAGAATCAGAATCTTCTGATAGGAAGAACCTATTTCAGGGCATGATATTATGAGAAAGTAGTTAGTTAGCGTCATTGGAACATTGCGTTTGGCGAAAGACAGCATAACAAATACGTGTGTGTGTCTGTGTGTGTGTGTGTGTGTGTGTGTGTGTGTGTGTGTGTGTGTGTGTGTGTGTGTGTGTGTGTGTATTAAATATCCATACCTACTCAAATTTCTGACTTGGCATTCAGGTGGCACAAATGAGTGTTGATATTGATATACACACATTTCCTCACCTATGGTTGTAAAAATCCGAACCTGGTATATAACCGAATACCTGGCTGAGTTTTTTTAAATGCATCTTTATGCTAATCAAGAATATTTAAACCACAGAACATCTAGTTCTTCATCAGTGACCTTTGGGGGACTCAAGGACTTTGAGAACCACAGGCCATGGAAGGATGCCAAAGTGCAGAACATGTGGGAATATTGTTTTTTCGAATTTTATTGAGGCATGTCCATGAATCACAATAGAGGAGTGAAAACACTTAACCGACATTGTCACTGAAGCCACATTTATAATCACAAAGCCAGAAAACTACCCTACGGTCATGACTGCAACACAATGAGTTAGGAACTTCTCTTACGATTGAGGAAGTGAGAAACGAGGAACTAGGAAACACTAGAACTAATTACACCAAGGAAAAATGGAAAAACCAGGAAAATGCAGTCGTTCTTTAGTTCGGCGTTTTATAATTCATTCACAAATACGGTTGTATTGCGTCAATAAAACAGGTAGTTGGTCAACTTGGAATTGCTTAATAATTCATTGTTGTGACCACAATATAGTTTTAATAGTTTTATATTTAGATATGAATATTAAATACTGCTTTGGGACAATGTCCATTGTTAAAAGTGCAGCACACATAAAATTTAATTAAATTAAACTGGAAATTTATGAAGTTTGCATCACTCAGCTGCTACTGGTGTCTGAAAGGTTTGATAAGCATTACATCTAAGTTCACATGATAGCTAACTAAAGTAGCTGGCTAGCTTATTGGATTTTATATATATAATAAAAATACAAAATAAATAAAAAATTATATTTATACAGATATACAGATCTTGAAAAAAGTTTGGAAACACAGACTCTTTAATTGGTTTTGAGACACATGTTTTATTTGTTTATATGCAACAAACTGAACAATTTAACGCTTTGAAGATTTTCTTGACCAAACAATTATATAAATTTACAAGTTACACTTTATTTTTATTGAAAAATCCTCCTTTAGCATGAATAACAGCTTCACACACTCTCCGTACCCGGAGTTCGTCTCTCCAAACATTCAGCTGAAATACTTTGTCGTGCCTCTTGTAAAACCTGCTAAAAATGTTCTTCACTAGTTGCAGATTTCTTTCTTGTGATCCAGTTCATCCCAGAGCAGTTCAAATGGATTTAGGTTCAATGACTGCGCAAGCCCAGTTTGCTCTCTAAATAACACGTACAGAGCTCAGACGTAGGTTTCGGATCATCATCTTGTTTTATGGTGAAGTCGGTTCCAATGAGCCGTAGTCTAGACGGAATTGCATGGTGTTGAGAATGGTTGCCATGTTGGTTTCTTTCACTTTCTCGAATAAGTCTTTAACCTTCTCAACCTTCCTGTGAAGGTGAGGTAATCTGCTCACCTCTTCTCTTACACAAGTTCTACTGTTAGAGACAAAAATGTCAAATTTGGACTCATCTTTCACAGTCATCCTGATATTCGCTGACCAATTCTTGACTTTTTGTTTTTTTTTTACGTAGTGTGATTCATAGAAACAAAAGGAACATTCATGTGCCTCAAAAACCATAAAAGACTCGGCGTTTCCAAACTTTTGACAGGCACTGTGTATTTATTAATAGTATTTATAACTATATTACTACAATAGTAACTATAATACTACTATACTATACTTCAATATTTAAAATTGCAGTTTTAATATTATTAATTTTAAAATATTAATATTAATTCAAATTTTTTAATTATTTTAATTTTTTGTGCACTTTTTAATACTTTCACACTTAAAATAGCCTATAGAAACATTTCACTGTGCATCATACTGTGTGTGTGGGATTGTTTATTCAAAAAATGTAATGTTAAATTGAAGTTAAGGCAACATTCAGAGCTTCCGGGGCAATAGATCCTTAAACAATAATGTTCAGATGGCAGAAACAATGAAGCCCTGGAGAGTAGAAATGTAGAAAAATGATGCAGACAATGATGCCAAGCAAATTTCAGTCTTCTAGCTCTGGTTCATCCCCTCAATTGGCTCAATCATTGAGCTACGGACACATGGATTATCACGTATTGTGACATGGTAGCTGGGTGGTTATGTTTTGTTAAGGTTTGTACAAGTGAACAGAAGGTTGTGTGGGGCTGCCAAAAAAGCTGCTGTGGGGCTCTTTACTAGATCCTTAACTCTCAACCGTTGAGCCACTAAACAATCTCACTCACTACACAGTTATTTAAGTTTATTGAAATAAATAATATCTGTTTTTTCTTAATAAACTTTAAACTTTTCCCCAAACTGAACCAAACCGAGGTACGTATCGAACCATGAATTAAACCCAAAATATTTTCTCTTATTCATTATTTGAGACACTTAGAATATATAAATATATATACACACTCTACTATAACTCAATATAAAGCCTTTACAAGTGATATTGTTTTTGACAAAGCCAGATACATGCAGTTTTTTATATTATTATTAGGATAATAAATTATAATTGTATTAAGTAAACAGCAAACTAAATGTAATTTTATTGAACCTATAAACCAGACAGTTTTTACAGCAACAGTCTTGTTCTATTGTAACAAGCATTTGTTTGGAAGAAACGAAACGATCATCATCATTGAGGGAAAATGTAACGCTTTTTGAAACGAGTGAAGTGAAAAAGTGAATCTCCTATTCGTTATAATCTGATCATCTTTTTGAAATCATAGTCATCTCTTCATAATTTCATGGGACTGCATGTTTTTTTACTTGCTATCGTTTTTTTGCGGCGTCATCAACTAAACAGAAATCCTTTCCAATTCGAAAAAATCCTTCTATTCAGACTGATCCAGATTATAATCCTGATAATTAAGGATTATGAGCTTTACAGTGGCTCCCGGTCATAGGATTTGATTTCACAATCCTCTGTTGAACAAAACTTTAAACTCTTAGCTACTAAAACTTGAGGACATTTGGGCTGAATCGGTTTTTAAAGTTCTGAAGCGTGTGGTGATTAGTATTTCATCCCTATATTATAATCTGGTATAAATAAGGAGGTGTGTCTCGAACTGGATGATGTATACACTGACATTTTTTTAAAGCTGAATCTATTTCATTTGGGCTCGAAAGTAATAAATTGTTTGCTAAAACAATGCACAAATTCCAAAAAAATCCAAAAAGCATATGGTTATAGGGAAGTGGTAACTCAGTGGAACTCTGATCGAAAGGTCTTGAGGTCAAATCCCAACTTCTCAGCTGTAAATTGCTCGGTAAATCCTAATAACTAACTTTAATGTCAAGTAAAAAATGAAACAATTAGAAGTTTTATAGCAAAATATGCTCAGCCTACTATCCTACTATTAAATTGTAAAAGATTTGCTGTAATTTAGGAATATACTGTAAAAATGACATCTAGGCATGTGAAAATATTTAGAATATTGTCAATCTGATCTTGTATTTTCTCTGATAAAGCTATAATAAACCAAATAAATTTGATTATTAAACCTATTTCAAGCCATTTGTTCTCATTTTAAGCTTAAAATCTAGTTAGTAATCTAATAAGAATTGATTTCCAGTTATGATCCCAAGTCTCAGGTATTATATGCATTAATCCTAAATAATATTTTAATATTTCCTAATTAAAATCCTAATTTAATCCCAATATGTTATTGTTTTTATGATGATGGTTCATTTACCAGGCTGTTTATACTGTGTTATACTTTATACTATACAGGCTGTTTTGAGTCTGTGGGGTCAGAGGAATAAAACACTTCAGACCATGCCATTAAAAGAAAATAATCCACATTAGGGAGGTCCAGGTTTATTGGTTATCGCCTTATTGATACATTTTTACAATTTTAGTTTTTTCGCAGTGTTTCAATTGTTTTGAAACTTTCTATAAGAACATGCTTTATTCACTTTTTTATTTGGAAGGAGTCTCCAGTGTCGGTGCTTTAATAGTCTGAGGTGGAGCGAGTTTTTCAACAATGGGAAACTTCAAGGACTCAAGGCTTTGTTAGTTTCTCGGGAACATGACTAACTACATTTTTTCTGTCTTATTAATTTCAAGAGAAAGCGAAAGAACGCATCCAGATGCTGTAACTTAATTGATAACATGAACTAACTTGTTGCACGGGTGTGTGGCATGTCTTGAATTCTTGAATTGAAATAATAAAAAAAATCATTGCAGTGATAGAGATTAGGAGTATATATATATATATATATATATATATATAGTAAAAAAAACACTGAAAACATACTAAAATATAGAAGTAATAAGTTTGACAAATGTAAACGCAACCATTATTAGATTAGGATTAGATTTTTTTTTTATTTCACATTTATAAAATAAATAATTTGGTCAATCACAGTCATTTCTTACTCCTTACTAAACAATAGAATACATACACTATATGCACAAAAGTATTGGGACACCTCACTTTTCCAGCCATATCTGTTTCTTTCTCAAATTGTTACTGCAAAGTTTGAGACACAATTGTCCAAGATGGACAGATTGGAAATTTTCCCTTCACTTCACTAGGAGACCCAAACCTGTTGCAACATGGTAATGCTCTTCAGCTCACCTACATCAGTACCTGAATTTATTACTAAAAACCCTTGTGGCTGAATAGGTTTTAAACAAATTTCCACAAAATGTAGTGGAACATCTTCCCAGAAGAGTGGATTTTAAAAGCACATACTAATCGTATGCTCAGGTCTCCACAAACCTTTTTTCATATAGTTTGCAACAATTCATTCATTATGTTTTTTAGAATTTATCTGGCACTCGAACGTAAAAGGTTTAAATGTTTTACAGGAACAGTTTCAGCCTGAGGTTTTTGTCTAAATCCCCAACAATAAACCCCTCATCATCAGGCCCGAACCTGAGTTAGGAGTGTTTGCGAGTGTTTAGTGACAAACATGACATCGAATGTCCGCGCCTAAATTTTTTTTTCTCTCCGTAACTTCTATGGCTCTTTTATTTCATCTTTGCATAACAACATTTACTTGGAAATTCAGCGGGAATAATAACTGAAATTTGACACACTATTTCTGATTTCTATTATGAACCAAGTGAAATCATGAATCATTAATGGAGTTGTGAAGTTTACTTGGGGACTCTTTTGTGGGCGTTTAAGAGCACACACACACACACACACACACACACACACACACACACACAAACACACACGTGCGCAAATACACACGGGATTAGGGATTAGGTGGCGTTGTTTGTGCAACATTACACGCCGCGATCTGACAATGCCAGATGCGTGTCAGCGTTTACAGTCATTGTTTTTCATTGTTAACAGTCACACCATGCACATTTTCAACTCTCAACCCCAACTCTCTCCATCTCCCTCATACACACACACACACACACACACACACACACACACACTTATCATGGGAGCTCAGCAGTATTGTACCTGCCAGCAGAGTGGGGTGTGGCTTATGAGCCTGACCACAGAGGAAATCACCCTATTGTAATCTTCTCAGTGTTTTTGTGTGTGCGAGTGCTGGTGTTAGGGGTCATAAAGGAGGGAGGGGGATTAATATGGGTTTGTAAGGGTTGTGCATAAGTTTGCAACAAGTGTGTGTAAGTGTGTGAAAAAAAGGGGTGGGGGGTGGGGGGGTGCACAGTGCAAAGAGGGGAAAGTGCTGCTTCTGCAACATCCGGCTAATAATTTATTGTGACAGGTTGAACAAACTGAATGTGTGTGCCAATCGGCTTGCAACACTCCAATGCCCTGTTTTAGAAACAGAGGGAAAAGACTTGACTCATGCACGAGATGGGAGAAAGTAGTTATTTTTCACTGCCTATTGCAGCACTGTTAAAAAAAAAAGAAGAAAAAGTAGTCTTGGGTGTACTTCTTTGTTATGCACATCTCCTGGAGGTGTGATTTTTGCTTAAACTAATTAACAAAGGCTTAATTAATTAATTTATGTAATTTACCCATGAAGAAATTCAGTCATGCAACATTCTATAAGAGCGTATGACTTCTAATGTATGACCTCTGCAAATAGACTCAGCTTGAAACAACCAAATCCTGAACACTATTCAAATTCCTATAGGAAAATGTTGTGAACTATTAAACACCCTACAGAAGCTTCACTGAACCCATGTTTAACTTTATTAGTTTTACTTATCCTCATCAATAATATCAAAAACCAAGGACCCACCATCATCTCTGACTTATTCAGGAACAAAAACGATAATTTGCACTGCTTTACTTACATTATTATTTGCACAAACTGTATAGTTAAAGTCTTTCTCTTTATTTCTTAGTTTATTGTTTTCTTTTTCTAGTTCTTTTTCAGCACATCATGACAAATTCCTTGTACATGCAACCCATGATACTTGGCAGTGGTCATGCTTTACTCTAAACAAAGTAATAAAAATGATAAATAAAAAAATAAAATAATAAAAATGAACAGGTTAAGGTTTTAGGTCACCACCAGCCACCAGAACACTCATCTGGCTTCCACTGGATGACTCTTTTTGCTGGACTGTATTGCACCTCTTTATATATTTATTTTTATGATTTATAATCACACTCTTGGTGTCACCCAAGATAAGGACGGGTTCCCCTATGAGACTGGTCCCTCTGAAGGTTTCTTACTCATATCATCTAATGGAGCTTTTCCTTGCCACAGTCATCCCAGGCTTCATCTGGTGTAAATACACATAACTTACGTATTACATTTTTTGTTCTAGAATTCTTATACTCTGTAAATGCTGCTTTGAGACAATGCCCATTGTGAAAAGCACCAAAGAAATAAACTTGAATCGAACTGAATTGTACTGGCGTGACAATAACAGTTTTCCACCAAACGATATTCCCATCATTTAGTGTTTTGGTGATGGTGGTGGAGAGCTCAGTTAGATGGAAATCTGCTGATTGATAATAACCATAGCATATCAATTAGCTAATTTTCATGCAGACAAAAGTATTGGAAAAAAGCTCGGGTTTAACTGAGCTTCTGCAGTGTGTTTAATAACCCACAACAACCCAGCAAAAAAACAGACAGCAAACAACAGAAAGTAATGCTATAAAGAAACTAGACAACAGACAAAACAAGTAATGCTATAAAATAAACAACAGCAAGAAATGTTAAACAACAGCAGTGGACAACAATGAGTGGACAACAGCAAAAAATGTTAGCAGATAGCTAACAACAGCGAGAAATGCTAGAAACTAGACTGTGGTCAATAGCAGGAAGTGCTATATATATATATATATATATATATATATATATATATATATATATATATATATATATATACAATGAACACAATAAGTAATGCTAGCAAGAAACTTGAGCGCGAACAACAGCTAGAAATGCTAGCATGAAAATAGACAGCTAACAACATCAAGTAATTCTATAAAGAAACTAGACAACAGACAAAACAAGTAATGCTATAAAAAAACTAAAGAATGGACAACAGCAGGAAATGTTAGCAAGAAAACAGACAGCTAGCAACAGCGAGAAATGCTAGAAACTAGACTGCGGACAATAGCAGGAAATGCTGTAAACGAAAACTATACAATGAACATAACAAGTAATGCTAGCAGGAAACTAAAGAGCGAACAACAGCAAGAAATGCAATAAAGTAACTAGACAACAGACAAAACAAGTAATGCTATAAAATATATTAAATAGTGGAAAACAGCTTGAAATGTTAGCAAGAAAACAGACAGCTAGCAACAGCAAGAAATGGTATAAAGAATCTAAACAATGAACATAACAAGGAATGCTAGCAAGAAAAGCTAGAAACTAGACTGCAGACAGAAAGTGGTCCTTCGATAAGATATTTTAGTCTTTCTCTCTCTCTCTCTCTCTCTCTCTCTCTCTCTCTATCTATCGTTGTCTCTGTCTCTCTCTCTCTCTCTCTCTCTCTCTCTCTCTCTCGCTGTCTCTCTCTGTCTCTCTCTCTCTCTCTCTCTCTCTATCTATCTTTGTCTCTCTCTCTCTCTCTCTGTCTCTCTCTCTCTCTCTCTCTCTGTCTCTCTCTCCCCCTCTCTGCTGGCATTTCTTGCTGTTGTTAGCTGTGTAGTATCTTTCTAGCATTTATTTCTTTTTTCCACTGTCTAGTTCCTTGCTAGCATTACATGTTGTCCACTGTCTGGTTTCTTGCTAACATTGTCTAGTTCCTTGCTAACAACAGGTCATGACCAGACCAGGCCGGACCATGACCAGACCAGGTCACGACCAGCCACCAGAACGCTCCAGTTTCCTGGAAGCATTTCTTGCTTTTTTTCCACTTTCTATTCCGTTGCTAGCATTACTTACTGTTTTTTTCCTAGTTAGTTTGTTGCTAACATTCCATGCTGCTGTCTGCTGACTAGTTTGCTATAAACTACTTGCTGTAAACGTAAAAGTGGATAAGCGTTTTATTTTTTTATTGTTTTGATTAGTTCATATTAGTACAGTAGATACATTGCTGTGATTCTGCTCTACCCTGACCACAGTAGGGCAGGTACTGAAGATGAATGACTAGCACTAGCACTAGCATCTTATGCTTGTTTCTCTTTACTCGATCGAAACGATCCTGTACTCTTCCTTAACCCTGTTCTTAGACTGAGCAGATACTTAAGGAGGTAAAGCAGTACATTAGACAACACTCGGAACAGCTCGACAAGTGTTTGTTATGACGTTATGCATGTTGATTATTAAATTCTCCTGGACTTTATCTGTGTATTTCTCACACCGTGCAGTGACATCGTAACTCTGTTGGTGTTCCTCAGAATTCGTTTCTCAACTGCTATTTTTTATACACCTTATATACATGCTTAACCTTGGAATAATCTCATCTGTGAAGTAAAGTCTGTAAATGTTTGGTTGTAAATACTGAACTTGTTGCATTGCATGATCATATTTTTGAGGTACAGAATGAAGGACCTGAAAGTTCTGTTGGCTGAAAATGTGATTACAACATGATAACATTCTATTTTACTATAACTTCCATACCATACCGTACTAGCTAATACAATTTTTGTTGTCAAATATGCTAACATTAGGAAACAAATGCCATAGCATATCATAGAGATTGCAGCTCTGATTGTAAAGGTCAGAGCATATGAATTAGCTCATTTTCATGCTAGTTATATACACTACATTGACAAATGGAGAGTTTTACAGCCATATGTGGTTCTTCCTTAAACTCTTACCACAAAATTAGATACACACAATTGTATAGTGTGCCTTTGGATGCCGTAGCATGAAATTTTCAGTGGAACTAGAAGAGCTAAACCTGTTCCAGCATGACACTGTTCCTGTGCACAAAGCCAGCTCCATGAAGATCTGGTTTACATGGGTTAGAGTGATAAATCCCCTGCTATAGACCTCTTCACCAGCAAACTGTTCCCAAAAGGGTTATTATTAGAGGTTTAATATATATATAGTGGTATCAAAAAGATTACGTTTGTCATACGTTTGAGTATTTTCAAGATGTTTTTAGTGTCACACACATTTCAAGAGCAGAAGATCATTACTGAAAGACGACAAGAGATCAGGAAATCTTCAATCTCAATTCTGCACCCACCCTACTCGCCAGGTTTGGCGATTACCAACTTCTTCCTCTTCTCGAAAATGAAGATCCGGCTCAAACGTTGCAGTCGTGAATTGCAGGAGGTGCTTGAAAAAGAAGACTTCCAGAACATGTTCCTGGAAGCCCTGTATTACTGTGCACGGGGATTGTCTGTCTGTCTATCTATCTATCTATCTATCTATCTATCTATCTATCTATCTATCTATCTATCTATCTATCTATCTATCTACTATCTATCTATCTATCTATCTATCTATCTATCTATCTATCTATCTATCTATCTAATTAGGACACTACTTACCCGAATCTCGTCACATGTTCTTTGCCAGCTAACAGATTATGAGTTCAGATATTTGTTCCCTGAGCAGATGCTCTTATCCAGATCATTAATGCTATATCAGTTTTAGATGCCCTCGCCAACAATGCCCTCATCACACGGGTATAACATTCCACCCTGAAGAGCAATGAAGCGATGCAAAAACAGGCCACCAATTTGACATCTGCTGGTTTTTTTTGTTTTTTTTTTTTGCTAAACGCGAACTTGGCTCTGATCAGGCGTCTGCTTTTATCAGGCCCCGATTGTTTTTAGAAGCAATGCAAAATAGCACGATTACCTGCCAAAAGTGGAAAGAAGGAGGGGTGAGTTTGAGTGAAGTGTAATTTTAGAAGAAGGTTGGTTAGTGTATATAGAGAAGCTCTGCAGGCCAATGCGTGTGTGCTGATTGGTTCATGCATGACAGGCATTAGTGATGTCACTCACCATCGGAAAAGTTCTGTAGACCATGTTTCCAACGTTGAGGCCTTGTATGTAGGGGCTTACTGCTTATATCTGTCTGTGAATGTGTGAAAGTGGTGTGTGTGCGTGTGTGTGTGTGTGTGTGTGTGCGTGTGTGTGTGTGTGTGTGTGTGTGTTTGTGTGTTTGTGTGTGTGAATGAGGGAACTCACTTATTGCACCTGTGTTTTTGTTTTTTGTGTCACACTGGCTTTGGTGATCTTACCCCCACCCACCCTCCCTCTTTTCCCTCTTTCTCGTTCTCATTCTGCCTTTTTTTTTCTTCTCCTTTTCTCGCTTTTTCTCAGACAGAGAGCAGGTGTCCGGGGCTTCGGAGAGGCTCTGCACATATTCTGAAAGTCTGCTCATGTCTCTTCATTGACAGGCCTTTCCGTTTCAAACCCACAGCATGCATATTCTCTCTCTCTCTCTCTCTTTCTCACTTGCTGTCGTTCTCTTTTTCTCTCTATTTTTTCCCTCTATCACAAATGCAAACACACATTTAAAATGTTAACAGATGCTCTTACATTAGACAGCTGAGACAGTAATTTTTTTTTTCCAAACAATAGATTTCTGTCTCTCACTTTCTTTTTCTTATCTTTTTTTATATTTTTGTTGAATCCATCACAGATTATAAATATTATGGGACATGAGGCCTGGTGCAAAAGAAAGAAAGAAAGAAAGAAAGAAAGAAAGAAAGAAAGAAAGAAAGAGAGAGAGAGAGAGAAGAGAGAGAGAGAGAGAGAGAGAGAGAGAGAGAGAGAGAGAGAGAGAGAGAGAGAAAGACAGACAGACAGACAGACAGAAAGAAAGAAAGAAAGAAAGAAAGAAAGAAAGAAAGAAAGAAAGAAAGAAAGAAAGAAAGAAAGAAAGAAAGAAAATAAATCATGGAGAGTGTCAGAAAAAGACATTAAGAGAGAGAGAGAGAGAGAGAGAGAGAGAGAGAGAGAGAGAGAGAGAGAGAGACAGACAGACAGACAGACAGACAGAGAGCAGGAAGAAAGAAAGAAAGAAAGAAAGAAAGAAAGAAAGAAAGAAAGAAAGAAAGAAAGAAAGAAAGAAAAGGTCATGGAGAGTGTCAGAAAGAAAGACATCGAGAGAGAGAGAGAGAGAGAGAGAGAGAGAGAGAGAGAGAGAGAGAGAGAAATACATTAAGAGTGTCAGAAAGAAAGACTTGAGATAGATAGAGAGAGAGAGAGAGAGAGAGAGAGAGAGAGAGAGAGAGAGAGAGAGAGACAGACAGACAGACAGACAGACAGACAGACAGACAGACAGAGAAAAGAAAGAAAGAAGGTCATGGAGAGTGTCAGAAAGAAACACTTGGAGAGAGAGAGAGAGAGAGAGAGAGAGAGAGAGAGAGAGAGAGAGAGAGAGAGAAAGACAGAGACAGAGAAGAATTGGAAGAAGGAAAGAAAGAAAGAAAGAAAGAAAGAAAGAAAGAAAGAAAGAAAGAAAGAAAGAAAGAAAGAAAGAAAGATTTTAAGACCATTAGAAAATGAAATGTAAGATGTACATCATGACATCATAAACACACGGTTATTCACTGGCATTAACTGAGCCCTAAACTGTTCACCATGTGGACTGAAGGCCATTTTATTTAGTAAAGTGACTCAAAACTTCCAGACAAAAAACGGTGGTACTAGAGTGTACTAAACACTGGCTTTAGAGAGACAGCGGGAAACAATAGGGGGAAAATCTACTGAAGCCTGCAATAAAGGCATAAGAGACTTTCAGCATAGAGATCCAGCAACCTCTAGGTAAGTTCTGGAGTCAGCATATAATGAAGGAATAATTCATCAAAATTCAAATGACCTGAGGTTCTGCAGGTTATAAGATCATGCCCATAAGACACGCTTATGCCAAAGCAACTTACTTTACAATGATCTCATTTATACAGCAGAGCAGGTGAAGGTTAAGAGGACTTGCTTAAGAAGTAGCAGCTTGGCGGTGCTGGGATTTAAACTCACAACCTTCTAATCAGAAGTTGGTTGTTTAAATCACCGAGCTACACTACATGCGAAAAGATTCGTATTTGCTTTCTGAACATCCCATTCTACATTCAGTCCCCATTCTCTGGAGGACCTCCACTCTCCTGGGAAGATGTTTTTTTAGATTTGTGTGAGATTCATTTAGCCACCAACGCAAGGTTGTGAGTAAAATCAAGTACTGATGTAGGTGAGCTGAGGAGGCCTGGGTTGCAGTCAATGTTCACATTCATCCTAAAGTTGTTCAATAAAGGATTGTGCATTGTCATGGTGGAACGGGTTTGGGTCTCGTAGTTCGAATGAAGAGAGAATTTAATGCTATAATGCCTACACAATTGTGTGCCTATAACTTTGTGGTAACAGTTTGGTGAAACACCACATACGGCTGGAAAGGTCAGGGGAGTTTATCACTACCACTGAATTTCCATCCATTACGCTTCAGCAATTCAGCAATCTCTGAATCTACATTTGAAGCTGCTCAGTGACAACATCTATAGTTAAATGCGCTCTACAGGGACACACAGGTGGCGAAGTCGGAGGGGATGTGAGAGCTGAGCAGCAGTAAATTTAGGCCCAGGTCTGAGGCAGGCCTTCGTCTCAGACAGGCACACAGGAAGAGTTATCCTCAAGAGACTTTACATGTCCTCGCCTGCTTTCTTAGCACCAATTCCTGCATTCGCATTACCATCCTTTCTCACCCACAAGCTAACACACACACACACACACACACACACACACACACACACAAATTAGTTTTTTCTTTTACGTCAAAAGAGGCCACTTAAAGAACCCCTTCAGCATGTTAAACGTGTAAGCTGTATTAAAAAAAGCCACACACTTACTCGTAGTAAAGACACGATACACACGTTTTTGCGTTATCTTAATGTCATTTATTGCTATGGGTTCTCTGAAGAAACACTATTATTATGGACACCTGACCGTATGTGCTTTTCAAACATCTCTTTCCACAATTAGTCCACAATCACTGTTATAATAACATCCACTCTAATACAAAGATCTTCTACAAGATTTTGTGGCTATTAATGTAAGATTCATTCAGCCACAAAGGTGTTAGTAATAAAGTCAGTTACTGATAGAGGTGAGGTGAGGAGGCCTGGGGTGCAGTCCAATCATTCATCCCAAAGATCTTCAATAGCATTAGATCTTCCACTCCAAACCATGTAAAGCACATCTTCATGGAACAGGTTTGGATCTTGTAGAAAAGGGAAAACTTTAAGACGTCCTGGACAATTGTGTGCCTCCAAGTTTGTGGTAACAGTTTGGGGAGGAAGCACATATGGCTGAAAAAGTTGGGTGTGCCAATACTTTTTTTTACATGAAGTGTAAGTTTGAGGAAGAACTAAATAAGGAATGTATAAACATTAAAATATAATTTATAATGTATTTATAGTGTTTTAATGTATAAGAATTGGTTTCCTGTACTATATATATATCAGTGGCGGGTCCTTCATTTGGTACCTGGGCCTTCAGTGGGGACGTACCCGACTTAATCCACCTCTTAATCCACCACTATCACGTCGCAATTATAGAAACATCAATACAATACAAAAACGCAATATAGCAATGCGTGGCATTACAGAGAGAGACGTTTCACATATTGAGGGTGAAAACCATTTTACCAAAGCAAGAAACCCAGTTAAGACTCCAAACATCTACAGTACAACCACAACTGTGCACCTACATCATCTGGAGCAGTTCAGAATCAATATTTGTCTAATAACATGACAAAAACATTAAAAATGTAAATAAAATCCAACCTACTCACCAGAGATTCAGACTCATAATTTGCAGCGCTCCTCAGAGGCTGTAATCCAGTGGTACCGCTCGTATTCACTGGTCTGGAAGTGGTGAACAAACCCTTTCCTGAGCTGAGACAAGCTAGCTAGGCTCTGGGTTGGCCGACCTCCTCACGATGTCTAGCTTTTCTTGAAAAGTCCACCTTGAAAATGTCCGAGACCAAATAAATTTCTCATTCTCCGTCAGACATTGTGGGCATAAAAAAAGTCTAACTCAGATGTATTAATGTGTGCAGAGCTACAGACGTGTTTTGCCAGTCGAACATGGCTTTGACAGTTTCCCTCTGACCAACCAATCAGAGGATGGAAAAATGCTAATGCTATTCTGTGCCAGCGAGCTGCCCTGTGAGGAGAATTTGAAATCTAGTTGGTTAACGAAACAGACCCATTGCTAATATAGTCTAAGGTTCATCGGCCAGCAGTACTGACTATGAAGGCCCTGGGCAGATTAGATTGACATGGCAGCACATAGAGGCTGAAATCTGATTGGACAAAAAATCGAACATCCACATACACGTACTGGAAGCAGTGCAGCTAAAAGAAACACTACGAAATGAAGAAAATAAACTTTTTGGAATAAATTAATACAATTTCATGGAACAAATATTAGTAAAATATTAATATGTAAATGCAGGTCAGTGCTTCTGATAGTGTTTAAGCCAGCAGAGAAGGCTTTGCCGGCCCTGAACGCCCACCACTGATTGCATTCAATGTTCTGGAAAGTTCACAAAACTAGTCAGCTCCTGTTATTACTTTCATTACAGAATCTACAGAGATATGATATGGCATCATTTCGTCACTTCCTCTTGCAAAACTTTCGAAATCTCGACTATATCCTTGTCCTTAATTCTCATTACCATAACATATTAGTGTGAGCTATATATATATATATATATATATATATATATATATATATATATATATATATATATATATATATAAAGATATATATATATATACATACATATATATATATATATATATATATATATATATATATATATATATATATATATATATATATATATTTTGAAAAATAAGTATTTGAACACCCTGCTATTTTCAAGTTCTCCCACTTAGAAATCATGGAGGGGTCTGAAATTGTCATCGTAGGTGCATGTCCACTGTGAGAGACATAATCTAAAAAAAAAAATTCAGAAATCACAATATATGATTTTTAAACTATTTATTTGTATGATACAGCTGCAAATAAGTATTTGAACACCTGTCTATCAGCTAGAATTCTGACCCTCAAAGACCTGTTAGTCTGCCTTTAAAATGTCCCCCTCCACTACATTTATTATCCTAAATTAGATGCACCTGTTTGAGGTCGTTAGCTGCATAAAGACACCTGTCCACCCCATACAATCAGTAAGAATCCAACTACTAACATGGCCAAGACCAAAGAGCTGTCCAAAGACACTAGAGACAAAATTGTACACCTCCACAAGGCTGGAAAGGGCTACAGGGAAATTGCCAAGCAGCTTGGTAAAAAGGTCCACTGTTGGAGCAATCATTAGAAAATGCCAGAAGCTAAACATGACTGTCAATCTCCCTCGGACTGGGGCTCCATGCAAGATCTCACCTCGTGGGGTCTCAATGATCCTAAGGAAGGTGAGAAATCAGCCCAGAACTACACAGGAGGAGCTGGTCAATGACCTGAAAAGAGCTGGGACCACCGTTTCCAAGGTTACTGTTGGTAATACACTAAGACGTCATGGTTTGAAATCATGCATGGCACGGAAGGTTCCCCTGCTTAAACCAGCACATGTCCAGGCACGTCTTAAGTTTGCCAATGACCATTTGGATGATCCAGAGGAGTCATGGGAGAAAGTCATGTGGTCAGATGAGACCAAAATAGAACTTTTGGGTCATAATTCCACTAAACGTGTTTGGAGGAAGAAGAATGATGAGTACCATCCCAAGAACACCATCCCTACTGTGAAGCATGGGGGTGGTAGCATCATGCTTTGGGGGTGTTTTTCTGCACATGGGACAGGGCGACTGCACTGTATTAAGGAGAGGATGACCGGGGCCATGTATTGCGAGATTTTGGGGAACAACCTCCTTCCCTCAGTTAGAGCATTGAAGATGGGTCGAGGCTGGGTCTTCCAACATGACAATGACCTGAAGCACACAGCCAGGATAACCAAGGAGTGGCTCTGTAAGAAGCATATCAAGGTTCTGGCGTGGCCTAGCCAGTCTCCAGACCTAAACCCAATAGAGAATCTTTGGAGGGAGCTCAAACTCCGTGTTTCTCAGCGACAGGCCAGAAACCTGACTGATCTAGAGAAGATCTGTGTGGAGGAGGCCAAAATCCTCCTGCAGTGTGTGCAAACCTGGTGAAAAACTACAGGAAACATTTGACCTCTGTAATTGCAAACAACGGCTACTGTACCAAATATTAACATTCTCAGGTGTTCAAATACTTATTTGCAGCTGTATCATACAAATAAATAGTTACAAAATCATACATTGTGATTTCTGGATTATTTTTTTTTAATTAGGTCTCTCACAGTGGACATGCACCTACGATGACAATTTCAGACCCCTCCATGTTTTCTAAGTGGGAGAACTTGCAAAATAGCAGGGTGTTCAAATACTTATTTTCCTCACTGTATATATATATATATATATATATATATATATATATATATATATATATATATATATATATATAAGAGTAAGAATGTAATACAATCCTCATATGTTTTAAGGACACACATAAAAAGGGCAAGTGTCTTCTTGTCACTCTTCAGCAGTTAACATCTGTATGGCATCAACAGGGTCCCATGCTGGCAAAATAACAAGAAAACACCTGACTCAAATTTTTATAGAAAGTCGCAAGTTAAAGGTAAATTGTTAAGTTTGGGGGCGGGGTCTGTCGATTTGTGTAGAGCTTTGTTCCTATAAGATGCAGCGAAATTCTTTTCATGCCTAAATAAAAATGTCCCAACATTTTTTTTAAGGAATTTGTAAATATATTCATCTCTAACACCTGAGCTGAGCTGAAAACCATGACACGATGTGTCAGACCGTGAAATAGTCAGGTAATAGAAACCACAGCTTAATTTGGGTTCTGAGATCCTAAGGCTACAGTGATCACAGAGCAGTGATGGATGAAGTAGATAAAGTAGAGATGCACTCAGTAAAAAAATCACTCCAGTAAAAGTGTCTCTTTAAACTTTCACTTGAGTAAAAGTACAAAAGTACCTTCAAATGTACTTAAGTATCCAACAGTAATGAGGTACAATTCCCATCACCTGATGGGTTAGGGTTAGGGCTAGGGTTAGGGTTAGGGTTAGGGTTAGGGTTAACCCATCAATTCCCATCACCTTTAACTAACGTTTCTGTAGGATATTATGGTGGTGCAGGTTTTCCTGTTAAAGTGCCTCTTATTGTATAGTTCACAATAGAACTTTTCTCCTTTTTGCAAGTTGATAAACTGACTGATGACTCCGACGACTGATATATTATTTGAGCAAACGTTGTCTCAGGAGTCGAAGTCCAGATGCCCTGCCGAGCCGCAGTAGCCCTCGACGAGTGAAAAACGCTACCGAGCCCGAGGCGATACAGTTAGATCCATTTGCATGCATCGTAGCTGGAGGTGTGTATTGTGCCGGATCGTTTCGAAGTCACTACCCAGTGTGTTAATGAGCTTTTCCCCTTCGCACCCTCTGCTCCCGAACAGCGCTTTATCAGCCGCCTCTGATCCTTCAATCAGCACAAACTGCTCTTTCTTCTGTTTGAACATTTCACACGGCGTGCTCTTTCCCCTACTTTTACTCATACAAGGCCTGGATGTGAACAGGGCACCGGGTTATCAGTAATGAGCGCTATGAACACTACTCGGATACAATCAGGGAACTCTTCACTGTAGCATTACTGCACGTCTGGCGTCCTTGTAACATTAAACACGGATAAATACAGCAGGGGTGGTGTGGTATAAACAAAAACCTGTAAAAAGGGTAATAAAATCATATTCGTGTTGTATGTAACTTGCACCATCTCTCGTATTGGATTTTCAGGAAATAAAATCGCAACAGCGCGAAACAGAGTTAAGCAACGAGGAAGAAAACCACGCAAGGTTCCAAAAAAAACACACTTTATTCACATGGCAGTTTGTTTTTAAAAAAAAATGTCATATCAAAAATTTAGTAGAAAAATGCTTGATGTATATAAAAAAAGTGTTTGTACTTTTCGATAATACAAAAAAAAGCAGCAAATAACAAAAACGTTACTGCTGTATGGTTCTTATTGGCCACAATAGGCTTGGTATAAAAAAAGCACATTATAATATTACAAACAAAAGGCACAGTTATATAAAATTAATAAAATAAAAAATTATAAAAAAAGAAATAATTCCAGTGTTTATAAAGCAATACCGTTGACATGCTGAGTTATCATTTTTCTTTTCTTTTTTTTAAAAAAAACAAGTGTTATGAAATGAAGTGTAAAGAAATGTCTCATCAGATCAAAAAGCTCTTATTTTTTGTCACTTAGGCCTTTGATAATGAAAGCATGCTTGGTAAACGTTTTATTTTTGGTAGTAAATCACGATAAAAAAAATCAACACTTTAGTTTTTTTTGTTCAATTGAAATCTTGCTTCGTATCTTTCTTTAATATCGAGTTGAAAAATAGTGCTTAAAGGATCCTAATTCAATCCTAATTTGTATTTTTTTTGTTTTATGAAATGGTAACACTAGTGAAATGATGGGTGTCTTAATAAGGACATACATTATTTCTGAACTTGGCACTTGGAACTATGAGGCACTTGTACTCGGATCAGTGCTTTGGTTAGGAATACGTTGTTTTTTTTGTGTGTGTAGCGCATTTTTAAACATCATTCTGTGTCGTTTGTGAGGCAGCACTTCTGGGCTACGGGATTGTAAATCATGGTAATGCTCGAAGGAAACACGCTCCTTACTGGTAACGCACAGCTATAAGATTAGCGGGATTCACGAATACTGGGGTCCAACACTGACGAATGCGCCTGTCATAGTTAATTATTCTTAATACAAAATAATAAATTATTACAAATTGTTATTTATATTAAAATCCATACAATTAGAGCCCTCATAGACAGTTCAATTTCCCCCACATATAATACAAAATATTATAATACATTATTATTATAAAAATTTTTTTAAAAAAGATGACAAAGTAGAAAAAACAAAGTAGAAAAACAAACCAAAAAAAAAGACGACTTTCGTTTTTTCTTTGGTTGGCTGACTTCCAACAAGGAAACGCACAACTTAATTGAAGGCCGTGCCGTCAAATGAACGGCTCGACGCCTCTCCCAAATCGCGTACCACAATGACTCAACCCCGCCTTAGGAGCGGCCATGGAGTGTTTTCTTTTTTCTTTTTTTTCCCATTATTACAGGATGATTGTCTTCTGTCTCTCAAACTCTCCCCGTGTCTCCTACATGACCAGCGTGCGGGAGCAGAAGCTGTTGAGGTATTTGTGTGCGGGCTCTGAGGGCAGGAGATGGTCCTCGGTTTTCCCGCAATGCACCTGCTCCCATGTGCCCACGTGCTGAAAAAAGGAGGAGGAGGAGGAGAAAAAGGAGAAGAGGGAACAGCAGACAGGTAAGAGACAGGTAAGAGACGTACAAAGATAAAGAATATGACGAGCGGCAAAGTTTTATGGCTTTATAGCGTAATACGACACCTGGATTCGAGGCGTAAAGTTAACACGTTTTCCGCCTATTCTAAATACCTTTATACTCAACGCAACACTGTTCTCGCAAAATCATTGAGGGAAATTGATCTTTTTTTTTTTTGAGTTACCTGCACTGGGCTGCCCAGAGTTCTGCGTTGCATCTGAGCTGCTTTATGTCCGTCCTCACTCTTCTCCGATCCGGGCAGCATCAGCAGCGAGCTCGACAAAAGATCCTGCGAAGAGACGCAACGGCACAGAGGTCAAATCTTACTCCACTGATAAACCACAGACGAGTGTTCGTTTCGCTATTTCATCTACAGGAGGTCAAACTGAGGACAGAGGTGAAATGTAGGACTGGGTGATGAGGCAATCGATCGAGAGATAATCACCGAGTCATTTTTAAAATACATTTTCCTAATATTTACCGTGGGGGGTTTTTTTCTTTCTTTTTTTTTTTTTGTTTGGTGGTGGTTGTTTTTTTACATTTTTGCCCAAGAATAAAGTTTATAAAATAAAAAAAAACAAGACAAAAAGTACAATCCATATGCTGTTCAGCACAACAGAAAAGCCAAAAGGGCTTATTTAAAGCCACGCTTTTCTAAAGGTAAAGGGGTTTTCTAGGGTTAAGACAAACTCCACTGTAATACAGTCTCACTGCAGACCACAACTGCCATCTGGTATACGTTCCATTCGTATTGTTGCGCGTATCTGTCACACACTCGAACTGCACAATTCTCCGTCCTCAGAACTCACCATTGCACTCGCTACTGTTGCGTCTTACTACGTCATTGTATGTATTTTTTTATTGCACACCTTCTGCAACATGTGCATTCCGATTGGACATCACCATCTTATACATTTGCATAAAAAGTACTTCGTGTTGATGCCTCGTTATTGCTATTTACACCATTATACTGATTCAACGACTTTCCTCTTATCTGTTTTATGTTATTCTGTTTATTGTTAAATATTTGCTGTAGTTTCCCTGTAGCTTCGCTTAAGTGTTTCATTATATTTGTTTTGTATCGTATGTGTTTCAATGACCTCTGTGCATATGACATAATAAAGTTGAAACGCTCGAGTCATAATTTTTTATTCTAATGTTGCTTTCTTATCGTTTAAAGGGATTTTAGATTTCGATTATTCCTGAATCGTTAGATAGGCTCTACAAACCTGTATGATATGCGAAATCTGTGAAATGCATTGCGATGTCGATACACGGTCATGCTGATGTGAAAGGTCACTCACCGGCATATTTTGGGCCGGGCCACTGGAAGGAAAAAGCTGAGTATGAAGACTCTGGCCTTCCCACTGCAGACACGTTGGCTCGACCTACAAGCACAATTCGACCTCGTTCACTGTGTTTTCTACACAATACTAACAGAAATAAATGACACAAGAGACATAAGTACATACAAAAAATGAGTACTGAGGCACTCACTCACCTCTTGTTTAATCTTCTTGAGCGGAGGTTGATCATGATGAGCTCCTCCGACACTCACTTCACATTCCTGAGGCTCCTGTTTAATTCCCCCAACGACCGAGTCTACAGGAGGGCTGTGGGTCTAAACACAACACCACACACTGTCATGAAGGCTCGAAAACAACAGCTTCATCCACACACGTTTCATTTTAAACACACACACACACACACACACACACACACACACACACACACACACACACACACACACACACAAACCCTTACCCTCTTTAGTGGTCCATATTTGGTGTCCTGCAAGGTCAGTGTGGTTTTGAATGGAGTAGGAGTGCGAGGAGAACATTCCAGGATGGAGCGCCTTAGAGGCGGAGTCCTGAACCTGAGGAAAAAAAAAACAAAAAAAACAAAACAAAAGATGATGGTATGAACTTTAACACATTTGATCATCCTGCTGTGTGATCTGAAAGAGTTCATTTAAGTTCTGGTGCACATAAAGAAACCTACATATCATTCTCCTTCTGGTGGTGGAGACTGAGGTCGGGTTGCAGAGGCTTCTGGGGGCACACGGCTGACGGTGAGACGGGGAGACTCTGACCATCCGAGACTGGATTCACGGAAGCATTTAAGAACTGGAAAAAAAACAAAAGAAGGAGATCGCGACCGTCAAGACTTCCTCGTGCACCTGCGCTCGAGTGTGTAAAGGAAAAAACAACCGCAGAATACACTTCAGAAAACGCAGCTGTTTTTAGAACGTTCATGCAAGTTATGAAAGAAGATCTGAAAAAGGAGGTTTTTCTAATTTCCCCATCGCTTATAGGGATGCAAAACTTTATATTAGCTGATCTCATCGTGCGTTTTTTTGTTTTTCTGTTGTTTTTTTATGCGCTCATGAAGTTTTCAGATCCGTGTGTTCGAGGGAGTACGATCCGTGTTCCTGACGGTCGCGTTTGCATTCATACTGATCTGAAAGTGAATAACATTTTAAATGGAGACCAGTTGGTTTCGGAAACGTGTAATAAAAGCGCATGCATCTGCAAAGGTACGAGCTACACTACGACATGCTGGACCTTCTACACACACGTTTTAGACATGAGATGAGAAATCAGAAAGGAACAAGAAATGATAGGATCGCTCCTCTACAGTCTACTACTTGATTAGCAGCAGAAATCCATATAATCAGTTCAGAAAAAAATGTGTTCAGCAGGAGATTCGTTCTATAACTACAGGCGGTCTCTCTGTGGTACCTGAGAGGGAGAAAAGGGCAGGGTGCCCGTGTCGGAGCGCTCGGGAGTGGAGCAAGCGAGCGGCAAAAAGCCGCTGTCCTCGCTGTCCGAGGCTGCGGTCTTATGCGTTTTACAAATATTCGCGATCTTGTCGGCCCATGCAGGGGTTTTCTGAGAAAATCAAGATTATGCAGCGAGGACGTTATTTATCCTGCTCGTAACCTATAATGTACTGGTTTTATCTCACTTGAAAATATACATGTGCAAATTCCAGACGTATACAGACGGTCCCCTGAGTTACGATGGTTCGACTTTTACCGCCTTTTTTTTCTTTCTATAATATACAGTCTTATTGTTATATATCGTTTCGATAAATGATGTACTGTAATTGGTCACATTTAAAAAAAAATGACAGAACACTACCAGACGCTTTAAGACTCCTGAGTAGGCTAGCTTGTCTTACGATATTTGTATTTAAGATACGATGGGAGCGCAGCTCCATAGTAAATCAGGGACTACCTGTATGTATATATGTATATAACACTATTGAATTGATGACACGTTAACGTGTGCGACTGTGAAACTCCTCTATCGACATGTACGTTAGATTCCTTACAGAATCGATATCCATGAACTCCGGTAAGGCTGCCATGATGCCGCTGCTGCCAGCGCCTCCGCTGCCGCTGCCGTTCGTGCTGCTGCTACTGTTCGGGCTGTTCGTGTTCCCGTGGGCGCTCTCTTCCGGAAGGCAGCCTTGCTCCAAGGGCGGGGCTGGGACGGAGACAGCCACGCCCACCGAGGTGTCAGTCAAAGAGCCCCGGCCCCATGTGTAACTGGCCATGGAGATCTGTGAGTGTCAGAGAGAATGAAAGAGAGAGTAAATGATGGAGGAAGAGAGACAGAGAGAGAGAAAGGGAACTTGGCTTGTTGAATGGTGTGTTCGGGAGGGGCGGACGGGGCTTCTGGGTTGCACAAGGAGCTGAACAGAGTTTGTGGTGTGATAAGGGCAGGTTGCATCACTTAGCCAAGCAGTTAGAATGTGAAATAGACCCCCCCAGATGCTTCCTCCAATTATTCACACACTCACACCCACACACACACACACACACACATATACACAAGAACTCACGGGTAGTGCTTGTTGTCCTTTCAGCTCATTCTCTGTCGACATCAGAAGCATCTCAATCTCCTTCACTCTCTTCTCTTTTTCGGGATCTTCTTCATTATAGTGTTTCTGAAGCACACAAAGGAGAAGAAACGAGCACGGGTTAGGATCCAATACACGCCGCCTATTTAACTTAATATCGTTTTTAACAACAGGAGTTGTTGGGGGTCGTTACCTGTATAGCCGCGGTGCCGTGCTGAGGGATGTTAAAAATGTTCAGCTGCAGAGCCAATGGAAACGGCACCTAAACATCGAGTGACGGAACAGACGATGAGTTTTGGGTCACTGTAATGACCAGTCTCCGTTGCATGGATTTTCACTAGAAATGTGTCGGCAGCGCAAATGCAAATAAGCGTTCAAAACATTGTAGCAAAAGAATTAAAAAAAGTGGCGTGCAGCGTAGCGATATGATCTCTGCGCCGGCTGGTACGTACCCGCTGCGGGTCGGAGATGTAGTACGGGTACTGGTTAGTGATGGGGCTGGGTGGCATGGAGCTGCTGGTCGGGTTGTGGCTGTAGTTGAGCAGGTGGGATGTTTTCGTGTATCCGTTGGCGATCGGCGTCGAGCTGACTTTGTGCGCGTGCTGCAGGTAGCCTTCCTGTTCCACTTTACGCCGCATCGTAGAGTTCCAGTGGTTCTTTATGGCGTTGTCGGTTCTGGGCGCGGGGCGATTGTGGGGATTAGAAATATCATCATTAATATATGCAGGACATCATAATAATGAACAACATAAATAGACTGTGAGGACCAAAAGTATTGGGACACCCGACCCCTCCTGCACTATGTGGATCAGCCTTTTGGATGCGGTAGCGTTACATTTTTTGCTTTCACTTGAACGTTCAAAACCTGTTCCAACATGGCACAAATCCAGCTCCATGAAGATATGGTTTAAATGATTTGGAAAAGATGATGATCTTCTTTAGAAGTCTGATCTCACCCTTACTGAAAACCTATGGGAATAATTGTTACTGCACCCCAGGCTTCCGCACTTCACTTCACTACATTTACTTCACTTTACTTTCACCCTTGTGGTTGATGAAATCCACAATCATGTCTTCGAAGAAGGTTGGAGGGAAATATTCGAGCAAATTGGGACGAAATGTGGAATTCGATTCTCAAAAATCCCATACCGAACTCATGACCAGGTGTCCGCAAACTTTTGGCATTGCATCGAAATATCGGTTACTGGTTCGGAGTGATTTTCCGAAGAGATTCTTTCGTCTTACCTCCCAGGGAGCAGTTTAGCGATCTCGGCCCAACGGTTGCCAAGCTTCTCGTGGGCCTGGTAGATGATTCGGTCTTCCTCCTCGGTCCAGGAGGTCTTCTTGACCTCTGGGTTTAAGTGATTATGCCAGCGTTCGCGGCACTGCTTTCCGATGCGGCCCTTTAAGTGCTTCGCTATGACCGACCAGCGTTTCGGACCGTACTTCTGCACCAGCTCGATCACCTGAGATCACCAGAGAAAGAGAGAGTTGTATGAGTAGAGGAAGGCGAGGCGAACGGAGCCCACACGGATGCATACACACAGAAGGGGAACTTGAATTGCGCAACGCCGTTAAACCCGCGCATAGATAGCGGCACTGAACCAAACATCTGTAATTATATCCACCTGCGACCAGTAACTGGCCATAAAGATGGCGATACTGAGTCAGACACCTGCTCTGTACAGTTAATCATTAGTTTCCACTCTACTGTTTTTCTGCTGAAATGGTCGCACAAGACGTAGCTTTCCGAGCTGCCTGATTGGGGCGTGTACACGTACCCTCTGGTCTTCTTCTTTGGTCCACGGTCCTTTAATGAGCTCCGGGTTGAGGACTTTCTGCCAGCGGTGCTGACACTGAACATCTGTGCGGTTCTGCAAGGAGCAGAAAAGAAAAAAAATTATAACACACCTTTTTTTTTTCACGATTATGAAAGCGCAATCGCACATGCGGCGGCTTTAATTACGTCGCGGGACTGTAAATATCACTGACAGGATGTTGCTGGTGTGAATAAGCAAAAGGTCGCTGCGAGATTACGACCTGCTCTGTTTTGTGCTGTGTAATACGCTAACAGGATGTATGTTTGTGTGCGGTCGGTGTTTTAGAACAAGAATTACTGAAGGTGTTAGACTACTCAGATGGCCAGGTGCGTGGATTCCCCTGTGAGCACTTCAGAAATGAAACATCCCCACTTTCTCATTCTCATTTACAGTGATTTATATGAGGCAGAACAGTTTCTGAAACAAAATAAGCCGCCACCATGCGCGTGTGTGTGTGTGTGTGTATATATATATATATATATATAGATGTGTGTGTGTGTGTGTGTGTTTGTGCGTGTCAGCAGGTGCACATCGGATTCTGAAACAAAGCAATTTCCCCACCCTCCCTGGCACTGGCCCAGACTGAGCAAGGGATGCCCATATATGCAAATGGTGCCCTGAACCAGTGCATCTATTCTACCTGAAGCTTCTGCTCATTCACATGCAAATGCTGATATCTAACACACCTCACTCACCTAATCTGACCCTCTCCAAGTCCCAGAATGCACATCCCACACTCACAATGAAAAGAATACGTACAGGCAAAAAGCTGGCAATGACTTTCCAGTCCTCTGAGCCATGATGTTCCACTTGTCTTTTCAGCTTCTCATCCTGTCGAGAACAAAGCAGATGTTATTAATTATTACAGAAGAGATGGTGTGTAGGTAGGTGAAGACTTTTCTAGACAGCTTACTCGTCCCACATGCACTCTGAATGCACTCCAGACAGACAGACAGACAGACAGACAGACAGACAGACAGACAGACAGACATCTCTGGAAAAAAACCCTTTCATATATCGTAATTTGGCTTTCGAACTGTTTTTGTTTATTTTTTATGAATTGTTTTTTTTTATAGATCGACATTTGATCGTACCTCTTCGCGCGTCCATCGTGTTTTGCCGAGGTGCCGTTTTCCAGTTTTGGCTAATGGTGCATCGTAGTCATGATCGTAAATCTCCACATCGTCCTCATCCTCGTCGCTGCTGTAAACACTATAAGGAATAAAGAAAAATAGGACTGTGGATTAAAAAAACCATTGGGGTACAAAAAAACAAAAAAGAGCTCATGTTATGGGAAAGGACGAGTAAACATTAGGATGGGGAAAAAGAAAAAAAAAAGGGGAAGCTGTATAATGAGTGAGAGAAGAAGTCAGGTGTAAGTCAGTGATATGATCAGTAAAGGGTGATGTGAATACAAACCGCCCCCCTGGATGTAGTGAATATTAGAAAAGAAACGAAGGATAACACCGTCAAAACAAAAGTAAAGCAAGCGGCTGAACCTGTAGTGCCAGCGAACTGAGAGAAACCTGTTCTGGTGTTGTTGGTTTCCACAGATACACGGGAAACGTGGATCGGCCCTGTTTCCCCACTGTGGCGTGTTCAGACCTGCTCGGGTCCTGTCACCGCCACATGCTCGACTAACTCACCTGGCCGGCTCCCGGCCAATCGGAAGGGAGCGTGGCGTGCGTGGAAGCCCGTGCTCACCTGGCTTTTGTGTCACAACCTGACGTGCTACGTGTGTTTATGTAAGCCTCGAGCTTATCATTACTGAGTGGCAATAAAACACACAAGACAAGGAAAGGTCTCAGGAGCCCTTTGAGTTGATGAGGTTTACCCCAAGAAAGAGAGAGAAAGGAGATCCTGGGTTTACCTGTGCATTTGCTTACATTGCTATATGCGTATTGTTATAACAACTCTATGAGCTTTCATTATAAAAGCTATATAAGCTATATAAGGTCATATTTTTGGAATGAGTGCAAAAATAAACTTCACTCAAAACTGCTTCTTCTGACTGAACACTTCCTCGTGCTAGAACCATTTCCACCCCAAATGATTTCGTTTTAGAAAAGGTGTTTGTCTTTATCTTTTGGGGTTTTTTTTTTTGCACCCGGGCGCGCGCTCGTGCCACTGTCAGCAGGGCAGTAGAACTCGCGTGACCCCGCAGTTCCTCCGCGTGCGCTCGTGGGTTTTTTTTTTTCTACCTTTTCCTCGCGCGTTTGCACGCTTTATAAACCACCCCAATCGATTTGATACTGCTTTAAAACCGATTACAAACAAACCGGTTGTGAATTGTTCCATGCACAAAATGTTACACGCGTGTCATTTTTTGTTGCAAGTCAAACATCTCAGAAGGTTCCACATGTTGCACAATTTTTTTTTCTTTCAGCACACCATGAACGAGCAGGTCTTAAGGTGATATAATAACCGGGATTAAACCTGGTGTGGGAGCGAGATTAGGGTTTAGATTAGACCCAGACTTTAAGAATGGAGGCTGAAAAGGAGACCAAAAACAAGTGAAGTCTTTTTTCTCCACATGCAAAATAAAAACTCGTTCAGGGGTAAAAAAAAATAATAAACCCAAGAAGAATTTGAGAAAAATCCTTAATTAAACAGGTGCATTTCCGTTGGTAGGTCACCACGGCTGGTCTCCTTTCCATGATTCCTTCGGTTGCGTCCTTTGCCAACTTCACCCCACTCTGGTGCAAACCATGAAACGCTGCTCTACAACTTTTACTCAATAATTATATTATATATATATTATAAATATATTATATACACAATATATATATATATATATATATATATATATATATATATATATATATATATAAACACAAATGCCCCGCTAACCGACCTCCGGATTGCCCCCTCGACCGTCTGCGCGACCGTCGTTCGCCAGCGCGAGCTCGCTCACGCGCTCACATGACCGCCGTGCCACCTGTTCGTGCACGAGACCGAACAATTCGTTTAAAAAAGGTCTGGCAATCAAAAGAAATATACGATACACACTCACGCACGCACGCGCGCGCGCACACACACACACACATATATATATATATATAAAAATAAGGATCGCGTTCCTCCGCGCGCGCATCTTAATACGTTTTCCGCGAGTCCATAATATACTCGATTTCGAATCGCGAGCCTGTAGCGCGCGCTCAGAACCCGTCAGAAGAAGAAGAAGAAGCACTCGCGCATGCACGCAGGCATCCGGCAATTCTACAATAAAGTGCTCTAGAGATAGAAATAAAAAGAAAAATATAAGAATGGAAAAAAAACCAACCTGTGTCTCGGTCGCCTCGCCATCCCGTGTGATGGAAGGTGCGATGAGAAGAAGTTTTAGTGCGCTCAATATGCGTGCGTGTGTGTGTGTGTGTGTGTGTGAGTGACTGAGTGTGTGTGACTGTGTGTGTATATACGCGCGCGTGTGCAGGCGTGCTCGCTATAAACTCCAGGTCCTCACTATGAGGAGGAAGTGGACTGACATTAAGCTCACATTAAATGGTGTGGGGGGGGGAGGGAGGGGAGGGAGTGAGTGAGCGAGGGAGTGAGAGTCAGACTGTAAACACACCACCACCACCACCACCATCCATCCATCCATCCATCCATCAAGACAAAGCTCTGGCACGGCCTCCCCGTTCCCTCCCGCTAAATTTGGCGCGTTTCGCACCGGGGCGCATGCGCAGCCGCTCGGGTGGATTCAGAGCGCCAATTTGGACGCCTGGTCGCGCTAAACTCAAGACGCAGAAAATACACACACGCGCGCGCTCGCACGCGCTTACTTTTATTCCCTCCGAGTGTGTGTGTGTGTGTGTGTGTGTGTGTGTGTGTGTGTGTGTTTCTGGAAGAGCATAAAATGTGAAAGTGGAGAGAACACCGAATTAAAGTTGCTCATTTAATTTAATTAATCCGTAATTATGGCACGTGAAATGTCCTTCATTGCACGGGACATCGCCCGCCCACACACACACACACACACACACACACACACTGTCCACTCTCACTTTCACTTTTAAAGAACCGAAGGTTTCCTCCGTGTACGTTTTTTTTTTTTTTTTGTTAAACGATTTAAGATTGCACATCAGCCCTCTGTTTTCAGAGGAAAGATTAGTGAATTATTGGAAAGGCTCCAGAATCTCCAGATGACGTCACGACCTACTCTTATTAATCGGTCGTGAATAAAAAAAAATATATTTTTAATAGAAAGGTTAATAAATGGTTAATTTTTTTAAAGGATGAAATGTGTATCAGGTCACGGCACCACGGAGGGTTAACATTTCAGAAATAGAAATAAACAAAGAAAGATTGTGCGGTCATGGGTGGGAAAATAAACAACAGTGAAAAGTGTTTGGTTGTCAGGGATAATGGTGATCAATGATTGGTCGGTGGAGTAAATAATGATCAGGGATTAGTCATTGGAAAAATAAGGAAACGCTAGAGATTGATCATTGAGGATAATGTTCATCATTGATTGGTCATCGAGGATAGTCATGATCAGTGATTGGTCATTACAGAAAATAAAGATCAGTAATTGGTAATTGATGATAATGTGATTAATTGGCATTGAGGAAAATAGTGATCAGTGATTGGGCAGTGGGGATAATAGTGATCAGTGATTGGTCATTAAGAATAATGGTGATCAGTGATTGGTCAGTGAGGATAATAGTGATCAGTGATTGGTCATTAAGAATAATGGTGATCAGTGATTGGTCAGTGAGGATAATAGTGATCAGTGATTAGTCATTGAGGATAATAGTGATCAGTGATTGGGCAGTGGGGATAATAGTGATCAGTGATTGGTCATTAAGAATAATGGTGATCAGTGATTGGTCAGTGAGGATAATAGTGACCAGTGATTGCTCAGTGAGGATAATAGTGACCAGTGATTGCTCAGTGAGGATAATATTGATCAGTGATTAGCCATTAAGAATAATGGTGATCAGTGATTAGTCACTGAGGATAATAGTGAACAGTGATTAGTCATTAGGAATAATGGTGATCAGTGATTGGTCATTGAGGATAATAGTGATCAGTGATTGGTCAGTGAGGATAATAGTGATCAGTGATTGCTCAGTGAGGATAATAGTGATTAGTGATTGGTCATTAGGAATAATGGTGGTCAGTGATTGGTCAGTGAGGATAATAGTGATCAGTGATTGGTCAGTGAGGATAATAGTGATTAGTGATTAGTCATTAGGAATAATGGTGGTCAGTGATTGGTCAGTGAGGATAATAGTGATGAGTGATTGGTCAGTGAGGATAACAGTGATGAGTGATTGGTCAGTGAGGATAATATTGATCAGTGATTGCTCAGTGAGGATAATAGTGATTAGTGATTGGTCATTGAGGATAATGATGATAAGTGATGAATTGTTGTTGTCACAAACGCATGACTCACTCAGGCTTTACACACTGGTGTTGGTGAGTCGTTCCGATCTTCTGTTTAAACTCTTATAACCAGCAGCTCTATAGTGGGTTTCCAGTCACCAAATTAAACGCAGTCTAATCTGAATCAGTTTATTCGCTATATTTGTCTTTAGGCTCAAAGGCTAAATCTGTTAAAAAAAGTCACCAAATCCAGTGAATAAAGTCAGACTCGACAAGCGATGATATATCCTATCAAATCTACATTTGTCCTTGAACAAAAGCCTGTTATTACATAAACATCAAACTGCACGTCGCTTTCTACAGTGTGTTGTTTCCAAAGCATTATGAAAATTACTGTCAAACTGTTGATATTTCAGACCTAATCTGTGGAACAGAAATGTCTCTACATCTACAATCGCTAAGTAAAAGTACTTTATTAAAAAAAAAAAAAATCCAAAACAGTGTTTTGTTGTTCCCTGATCTTTTATTACTGCCACTAATCATGATGCCCGAGTCACGTCCGATCACATCACTTGGATTGGCCCATTGTCTCAGAGCACCGATGTTCCCCGCGGTACCACGGGGGGTATTGTTGTGGCCCTGTGTGGGGTTAAATGTGCTCATCCATGCATCTCAACCCTCAGGAGGCGGATCGGTGGGTAGATTCCTTGTTAGTCACAAAACAGGATTGTGGAGATTACCTGGGAGGAGCCTGCAGTCCAGAATGACTCAGAACTCATTACAGATTTCTGGAAAGGAAATCGATTGGAAGGAAAAACCTGAAAGTCTTGCAAGTTTTAAAGAGTATGTGCATCTTTAATGGGATTCATTATTTTGGAATAATTGTTTTGTTTTGTTGTTAACCCAGCCATTAAGGTTGCACAAGCCTTAGTGCCGGTCCCAAGCCCGGATAAATGGGGAGGGTTGAAACATCGTAAAAAACAGCGTAAAAACGTGCCAAATCAAACATGCGGATGGTCCGTTGTGGCGACCCCTAACGGGAGAAGCCGAAAGAAAGTTTAAGTTTTGTTGTTAATTTTTAGCTGAAACCTTTTTTCCTAAAGAGCGTCATTCTTCAGTAAAGTGGTTAAGGCTTTGGGTTACTTATCAGAAGATCTGGGGTTCAAGCCTCAGTATTGACTAACTGCTGCTCTTGGGGCCCTTTAGTAAGGCCCCTGACTTTCTGTGCTCCAAGAGTGCTGTTACAGAGTTGTGCTTTTAATTATAAGGTCTTATCGAAAAGGTTTGAGGCTAATGTTGCTAACCAAAGATGAAGATTCAGCTCAAAGGTTGCCGTCTTGACACCATTGTGGAGATCCAGTGCGAATCAAAGAAAGTGCTTGACAAGCTTTGGAAAGAAGACGTCCAGGACACGTTACAGATAAATACATATATATAATATATATATAATAGAAGGTGTAATACATAGATACATTTTTCTTTCTGTTATCCCTTATTTCACATTTTCGATCGCTGATTTATTTGTCCGTAGTGGGGCGTACATGGATATGGACGCATTTGGACACGTTGCATTTCGGATGTCTGCTAAAAACCGATCGGACTCGTTTAGGAAGAGCAGGAATGCAGCAGGACTACCTGGGAAATTGGGGATTGTGTAAGAGTGCAGCGCTCTAGCACACAAATAACTGTTGTGCTCTAAATGATAGAAAAATAATAATATTGATCCAGAGCAGGTGCAGCATCCGTGCGTGTAACGGTGAGTGAGTTGGCAATTTTGATTAGACTGATAGTGTGAGATAGAGGATTTTCACTATTACTTGTTTCCGTTATACCAAAGTCTGTCACTTCAACATCATGTATGGGTTGCCATGGGGACTGGCACAGACACACAGACACACACAGACACACACACTTATACACATTATGAGGCGTGAAGTTGAACTCGGTTTGTCTCTCTGCTCTAACAGTGTGTGCTTATTGTCACTTCTGAGTGGATAGCAGATTTTAGAGAAGTCAATACACACACACACACACACACACACACACACATGCACAGATGCAAAAACAAACATGCTTAATCGTTTCTATTAATATACATTAGTATTATATCTACTTTTTTCAAGCTCAAGGTTACTCTCTCTGTGCTCACTCTTCTGTTCTGTCTCCAGCTCTGCCTCTGCCATGTTAATCTGTATTCTATGTGACTCTCAGGACACGCCTCGGTCTCTGTAGTGTTGTAATAAGTCATATTCACGTGGCAGCAGCGGTGCTGAGAGAAATCGATCTGCATATCAAATACTGGTCATAAAATAGTAGTCACTTTCTTGATTAAAAAAATTTAAAGCATTAATAATAATTATTATATAAGTAAATCGACGAATAAAGCAGCGTTAACTTTTATGCCACTGCACCGATGCGAATATCTAATAATATATAATATTAAATAAATGAAAAACATCTTAGGATATATATCTTAGGATATATATATATATATATATATATATATATATATATATATATATATATATATATATATATATACAGTACAGACCAAAAGTTTGGACACACCTTCTCATTCAAAGAGTTTTCTTTATTTTCATGACTATGAAAATTGTAGAGTCACACTGAAGGCATCAAGGGCTATTTGACCAAGAAGGAGAGTGATGGGGTGCTGCGCCAGATGACCTGGCCTCCACAGTCACCGGACCTGAACCCAATCGAGATGGTTTAGGGGTGAGCTGGACCGCAGAGTGAAGGCAAAAGGGCCAACAAGTGCCAAGCATCTCTCGGGGAACTCCTTCAAGACTGTTGGAAGACCATTTCAGGTGACTACCTCTTGAAGCTCATCAAGAGAATGCCAAGAGTGTGCAAAGCAGTAATCAAAGCAAAAGGTGGCTACTTTGAAGAACCTAGAATATGACATTTTTCAGTTGTTTCACACTTTTTTGTTATGTATATAATTCCATATATAATTCCACATGTGTTAATTCATAGTTTTGATGCCTTCAGTGTGAATCTACAATTTTCATATATATATATATATATATATATATATATATATATATATATATATATATATATATATATATATATCTTAGTGGCGGGCCATGCATTTGGTACCTGGGCCATAGAAACCATCAATACAATACAAAAACACAGTTAAGACTTCAAACCTCTACACTACAACCTCTACAACCTCAACTGTGCACCTACATCATCTGGAGCAGTTCAGAATCAATATTTGTCTAATAACATGACAAAAACATTAAAAATGTAAACTAAACACAACCTACTCACCAGAGATTCAGACTCATAATTTGCACCGCTCCTCAGAGGCTGTAATCCAGTGGTCCCGCTTGTATTCACTGGTCTGGAAGTGGAGAACAGACCCTTTCCCGGGCTGAGACACGCGAGCTAGCATTTGAGTTGGCCGACCTCCTCACGATGTCTAGCTTTTCTTCAAAATGGATTTTTAAGTATGTCAGAGACCAAATATATTTCTCTTCCTCCTTAGGCAAAAAAAGTCTAACTCAGATGTATTAATGTGTGCAGCGCTACACACGTGTTTTGCCAGTCTAACTTGGCTGTAACAATTTCCCTCTGACCAACCAAACAGAGGATGGAAAAATGCTGACACTATTCTGTGCCAGCGAGCCGCCCTGTGAGGAGAGTGTGAAATCTGATTGGTTAAAGAAACAGAGCCAATGGTAATATTCTCAAAGGTAAAAAGGCCAGCAGTACTGACTCTGAAGGCTCTGGGCAGATTAGATTGACACGGCAGCACATAGAGGTTAAAATCTGATCTGACAAAAAATCGAACATCCACATACACGTACTGGAAGCAGTGCAGCCAAGAGAAATGAAGAGAATAAAATGTTGGGAATAAATTAACAAAATTTCATGGAACAAATATAGAAATGCAGGTTGTAATTGTAGGACAGTGCTTCTGATAGTCTTTAGGCCAGCAGAGAAAGCTTTGTTGGCCCTCACTGCCTGCCACTGATGATATATATATATATATATCATGGCCACTCAAGGCCATGTTTGCTGCGGAAAATGATTAATTCTTCCCTTACAAATATTTCTCATTCATAGTATTTTTCTCACAGCACTTTAAATGTCAGTGTGATTTAAATGTTCTCTCCGTCGCGCTCTTTCTGTCTTTCCTTCTCTCTCTCTTTCTCTCACACTCTCATTTTGTTCATTCTTCACTGTCAGTGTATTTAGGTCAGTTTGTGAAAGCATCAGGCAAGTGCACCTCAAACTCGAGTGTGTGTGCTGCAGGTGTCGTATTTTTCTTTTTTTTTTTTTTTTTTGTTCCACGTTAAATTTAGACCTGCACTCAAGTGTCAAATGTCATGCAGATGTGAATGACACCTTTCAGCAAAGATTGCAGACTGCTGGGGAAGATCAATCACGCACACACACATACACACACACACACACTCACGCTAGCACACACACACACACACAAACACACACTCTGATTCATCTGGATAGTGTGGTTGCATTTTAAGGTCCAGAGCTAATGGAAAGTTTGAGTATTGCTGTTTTTTTTTGCAGGGCCTGCGCATCCATAATGTGTTAGTAATCATCTTAGTAAGTTATCTGACCACCATGAGTTTCCGAAACAGCTTTAATGCACTTTAGCATAGATTCTAAAAGTCTCTAGAACTGTTCCTGAGCAATAAGCACGAATGTTCTTTCAGAAGATACTCTTATCAGTCTGTGTTTTTGATGCTGGTTGGTGGAAAGTGTACGCTCTGAAAAGTTCTGTGTTCATTCTGTTCATTTATATTGACTGAAGTAACATCTTGGTCCTGTGGGAAATGTTGTTTCGTTTCACTGTCTACTGCATTGTATATGAGTGGAATGACAATAAAGCCTGCTTGACTTGACTTGACCGGTTTTTACGTTCATTAGAGTCTGTTATCTGTACTGACTAATGATTTTCTATTTCTAACCAGTTGTGCTAAACGTTCTGGTGGAGAAAACATGCGCATAAGTGGAGGCCTTGGAGGAGGTGGAGGAGGAGGTGGGGGGATTAAGGTGGTTTCCAGGAATAGGCAAAGTGCAGCAGCTGTGGGACAATCAATCGACACTGGGAGATAACTATTACATGGGGAATTTTTCTTCAACCTTGATATCACTCTTTTGCATCTAGAGATTATCCATATTGCACATGATGAACATGAGTACAGTACAGAATTTTCCCAGCAGGGTGGAAGCAGGATGAGAGCTGAGGTAGGACACATATGGAGCAATTAGGGATTTCGGGTTTTGTTAATGCCCAAGCAGTGATGTCATTTTCCAACCAGTAGCCAGAGTCTATGATAACGATTAGAAATTCCTTGAACAAATTCTTCAGACATTATATTCGCTCAGTTGTATGTTGTAATCTACAGCAGTGACAAGTTGCTTTACAGCACCAGGGTCTCCATATTGATCCTGAGCTCTGATGTTGGGTTTCCAATGCTCTCTCTCAGTGGATTCTCACTTACTGAACGAACAAACAGACAAATGAAAGAATGAATGTAGAATATAATCAGAAACTTTACTTTTCTGTTGGGACAAAGTTTTTGACAAACGTCAAGATCGACCAAGAAATGAACAGATTGGTTTTTTTTTTTTATATTTAATGTGACTACCATTTTTTTTTACAGAGTTTGGAAACAACAAAAAAGGAGTTTGTATGTTTGTGTAGTTCTATATCGCTAAACTCTACCACACTTTGTGGATGTATTGTAATTACTCGAGCCAAAAATCGCAAAATCTTCCTAGGTTATGTACAGGAAACAGAATTGGGTGGTTCATCTCTTGATCCTTCTAATCCGAATCGTTCGTTTTTTTAATCACGTGACTCCCATAGGCGCTATGCAGTGCATTACACAGGAAATTTAATTGAGTAGTTCATCTTATGAGTCCTTCGATCCAAATCGTTTGTCCTTTTGACACATGACTCCCATAGGCGATTAGGATTTTTTTTAGTCCGAATCTTGACGTTATGGAAGTCACGTGATCAAAAGATCTTCCCACTTCGTCCAGGCCTGCCTCTGGATAGTGTTCTCTTCGTTTGGAGGCCACTCTGTGCAGCTGGGGATGGTTTCTCATCAACGCCTTGGGTGGTCAAGTGAAATTTCGGAGAAAGTACATGAGCTTTCAGGATGGATTTGGACTGTAGTTAATGTCAACAGTCTGCTACATTGACTCAGGACTACAGTTTGCATCTGATCACAATCACTGTACCACGCAACATCTTTAATAAATGGACATTAATAAATGGACATTAATAAATGGAGTCTGGTTCCTCCCAAGGTTTCTTCCTTATGCCATTTTGGAGAGTTTTTCCTTCACCACAGTCGCTCATCAGGGACAAACTCACACTTATAAAGAACATATTCATCCTTTATCACTACATTATCTGTGTAAAGCTGCTTTGAGACAATGTTCATTGTTAAAAGCGCAACACAAATAAAAAATAATTGAATTAAATTAATAAATAACTAACTAAAGAACGAGGAGGTGAGCTACTCGATCTGTTTATCAGTAGCTCCATTGTCATATTTTCAATTTCATTGGAAATGTATATAATTTCTGATTAGAGGAACGAAATGAACTAAATGACTCAAAAAAATAAATAAAAAATAAAAATAAAAATCTTCCCAACACTCGTACAGTGTGGCCCAGGTCACGTGTTCAGCCTTTTTTTTTCGAAACCGACTTTTTATTTGAAAGCCTATAGGGTCACGTGGTGGCATTGCGCATGCGCAGATCTCCGAGGCAACATGGCGGCTGTGCTGCAGTGAGGTGCTTACGTCAATATTATGCCCATGGACACTTTGGCTGCAACTTTATAGCCCGAGAAAAAACCCAAATAGAGAAATAAACTGAATTTGTAGTAAAAATGTCTCGCCACAGGAATGTCCGAGGGTATAATTACGACGAAGGTGATTACTGTCAGTCTGTTTTTTTGGTTTGAGTTGGACTTGTTAACTAGCTAGTAAGGAGGCTAACTAGCTTTTTTGCTAACTTGGCTAAGTGGCTAAGCGGCTAAGCAGCAGGTGGCTGGGTTTATTATAGATACCTGCATTTGAGGAGTCTCTCAGAAGCAGCATTGATATTTTTAGTTGTTTGAGGAATGAAATTGAATGAAGTTCTTTGCTTCCTGAAGGTCTGGACTGCTAGTTTAGCATCACGTTAACTAGCTAAGTAAAGAGCTACAGTATGGGACACTTAATGAAAGCTTTAATTAGACATTTATAAAATCTCTCTGACCTTTTTAAACTGTCACAAATATTACATATAAATACATATATATTTTAATGTATATTTATTCTTTTTGTGAATCAGTTTAAATTCTATATTATTATTAGAATTTTTTTTTAAAGTACATCTCTATTGAAGTGCTGATCTTCTCTTCTTTACCCTCTTGTCTTCCCCCTTATCTGTTTCAACCAACAGATTTTGAGGACGACGACATTTACGGACACTCTGTAGACGATGACTACTGCATCTCGCCCGCGACAGGTATGATACCGTGGTGATATTGAATATATATACATACATATAAAAACCAAACCCTGATCCTGAATCACGCTCATCCCTAATAGACGGATTAAACAGATCGATCCCAAGTTTCATCCCTTTTTAAAGCACAGGTTCACAAATTATTGTCTTCGGAATCCCCCTGGCTTTTCGCGTACGTAAGTAGTGCGAATCAGGTGTGTTTGAGAATTAAAAGGTGGAAAAAAAAGATAGTAGTGATGAGATTTAATTTCAGCTCTAACACCTGATTGTGAAACAATTTCTTTGAAAGAACAACAAGCAGAAGATTTGTTTGGGCCAAAAAACACATGGAATGGATCAGTGGCAAACTGAGGACAGAGGGTGAACAGACGGTTCCTGATTGTGTGGTTCCCACGATAAAGAATGGAGGAGGAGGTGTGATGGTGTGGAGGTGCTTTGCTTGCAACACTGTTGGTGACTTGGTTGGTGTCAAAATTGGGTGTACAGGGAGACACAAAGAAAGAATGTCTGAGAAAATACAATGTCACTGTTATGAAAGTGTCATTGAAATAATTATACCATCATGACCCTCATTATAAAGATCGATATTGTGCATCTGGGTTTGTTTGTTTGTTTTTTACATGATTTTAATGAAAAACAAACACCCTGATTTAGAAATGAAAAGGTGCAGCGTAAGTGGATCTCCAGGAGAGGAACCTGTGTTGTGTAAACCACATCTGTGAGTCATTTCAGTGTCAGCGTTCCGCTCCTTGTGCAGCGAAACTGTAATTACAAACCGAGTGCATTCTGTTCTTTTATCCGAATGAATTTGAAGTTCTAACAGGTGATGTTTCCTGGTGTTTGTGCTCGATTTCTACAGCGGCTGAGTTTATTTATTCGTGCCGGGACTCGAGGCAGACGCGGCAGGTAGAGCCCCTGGAGGAGGAGGAAGAGCACGAGGATGACGAGGAGATGCCGACCTCGCCCGCCGTCACGCAGACCCTCGACTCGCTGATGCAAGGTGCAATTAACTTACAAAAAAAAATACAGGGCGTGCAGTATAGAGAATTCCTCTGACAAAAGAGGGCCACGGTCTACCAGCAAGAAAATACAGCATCATGATCAGTTATATTATAATTACACATCTAATGGCATACTCTTTATGCGCAAAAGTTTGGACACCTGAGCATATGATTGGTGTGCTTTTTAAATGTCTCATTCCACCTTTAGTCCTCTTTTGCTGTTATATTAACCTCCATTTTTCTGGGTAGATGTTTGATTAGATTTCAGCCACAAGGGTGTTAAGGTGAGGTACTGATGTAGGTGAGGTGAGGAGGTGTTCCAAAGTTTTTTAATTGGCTTAGCACTCTATATTAGGTAAACTGAATGCTACCACATCTGAAGACGTCTTCTACAACTGTGTGCCTCTAACCTCATGGTAACAGCTTGAGGAAGAACCGCATATGGTTGGAAACGGCGGGTGTCCCAATACTTTTGCCCGTACAGGATACATAAAACGTGTTAACACAAGTTCATCAAAAGTAGGAGATGTCTGTGTTTCAGCAGGGAAATAGCAGTAATTATTTATTTATAAACACACAATTTTGATATATACATTTATATACCCATTGCCAAAAAATTATTTAGGAACAATGTGCCAAACGATTCGCCAAATCTCATAACTCCATGTTCTTTTCACAATAAAGCTGAAGAAATTATCATATCCACCATTTTTACAGGAAAAAATTATTTTTGAATTTGATGACTGCAACACGTCTCAAAAAAGTTTATCAATGTGTAGCATCACATCTTCTGTCCGTATACATCTGGAAAATGAGGAGACCAGTTGCCATATGTGTCTGATACAGGATTCTGGCTACTCAACAGTTATGGGTTTCCTTTGTTGCGTTTTTCGTTACATGATTCACCAAATGTTAAACGGTCTAGATCAGGGGTCACCAACACGGTGTCCGCGGGCAGGTCGCCCGCAAGGACCACATGAGTCGCCTGCAGGCCTTTTCTAAAAATAGCTCACCATAGCGGCACTTACCATTAAAATTTTTTTATTGCTTTTATTTTTTAAATCACACTTGCATTGGTGTGAATTTGAAAATGACGATATAAAAAAACACTTTTTTGCATGTTACGTAATTGATAAGCTGTACAAACATGATGCAGCGTAGTGCATGATTTGTTCAAAATTGTTAGTGGCTCGTGAAAATGTTGTAGAAGTGATCATTTGGAAATGTAAATACTTGCAGAGATTCATAGAAATAAAGTTTTGCATATTGATATTTATCAGTTTCCTACCTTGTTCAATCATTGTTGATGATTATTGTGAGAAATCATTAACATGATCAGCGTCTTCACATAGATGAATATCATTGATTATTAATAATGACATATAATTAAAGGTAAATGGAGCAAATTTGTTATTTTAGAAGTGTGTTTTAAACTGGTAGCCCTTCACATTAATCGGTACCCAAGAAGTAACTCTCAGTTTCAAAAAGGTTGGTGATCCCTCGTCTAGATACTACAAAGTCATGCTATTGTATTAGATGCAGTTTAAAGTAAGAATTGCGCAAAGTGCAATTCAACTCTTGCATATCATCAGATCATCACAGATACAGATTTTTAACTGAACGCTAATAACCAGCCGGGTGGTCCCTATCCTCTTTAGTCCTGTTGTTAACCTAATTGGTTGCAAAATGTTCAATTTTAATAACACTTACTTTTTTCACTTTTTTTTTCCTTAATATGGTAATTTTTGTTCAGTTTAAACATTTGATATGTTTTGTATGGTTTATTGTGAATAAAATATGGGTTTCTGAAATTTGCCAAAGGAAAGTTTTTTACATCAGCGTCCCATTGTTTTTTTTTTTGTAGTTGGGCTTGTGCATTCCGATATATGCCTACAGATAAACATGCACATTTATGGATATTATATTATTGTTGTATAGGAAGTGCAGTTATTTAGCAGTAATTAGCTCAGTGCAAATGACCCATTTTTCCGAAGTGTAGTAGAGTGAAAAGTAACTTCGTAGTCAGTAAATTACTTATAATTATTTGTATTCAGTTATAAAGTAAAATTAATATAAATTCTTTGTTCCAGCTATCACTAATTCTAACTGATGGTGTTGGTTTCAAGAAGACAAAAGACTGGATTTTTTTGACCCCTTAAGATTTTTTTTTCAATTTTTTCATTTAGTATTTATTGATGTTTTTGTGGAAATCAATGGCTGAAGTTTTCTGGTGTTGTAAATATTTTCACTGATCTGTGTGTGATGTGAAATCGTCTCGTGACGGTTCTGGCACGGTTCGAGAAACTCTCCTGTTTCACGGGAAGTTTAGTTGCAGCGAAGGATGTTGTAATAGTTCGACATAAGCGCGAGGCTCCTGTAAGGGAAATGTTGCAGATGTTCCTGTGGAGCTGATGAAAGTGTCATAATGATGGCTGTGTATGTGTGTGTGTGTGTGTGTGTGTAAACGTGTCCTTGTATTTCAGCCAAAATATGGCCAAGATACACAGAATGAGGGCTTATGGTTTTGTCGACATGTTTTTATTCAAGATGACGTGTGTGTGTGTGTGTGTGTGTGTGTGTGTGTGTGTGTGTGTGTGTGTGTGTGTGTGTGTGTGTGTGTAGGTCGTCTGTACTCCTGTTTGGACCAGATGAGGACAGTGCTGGGAGACTCGGTGCCTGACTCCACTCTAAACGAGGCGGCTCTGAAGTTCGACTGCGATCCTCACCGAGCTCTCGACTCCATTCTGTCCGCAGGAAGCAACAGCGAGCAGGCGGCCCCGCCCAAAACCCTTCCTCCACCACAGAAAGGTACATGCCCCCAGTCTGGGGTACGTCTCAGCGGACCTTGTCCGAACTTCAGGGGCTTTCCAAAAGAGGACAAACTTTTAGGCTCTCAGATTTTTGTGTCGTGTCTCAGCAGTATTAATGACTCCTGTGACTTTTGACATGCTTCAATAGTTTGCAATGTTTCATTAAATGTACAATTTTATCCAGAGCGAGTTTCACTTATCTCATCGACACAACTGAGCTGTGGGTTTAAGGGTTAAGGGCCCTGCTCAAGGGCCCATTTTTAGTAGCTTGGTGGTGCTGGGATTTGAGCTCATGACCTTCAGATCAGACATCCAATGTCTTAACTACTAAGCTACTGCTTCCCTACATGTAAAATAAATATATATCTTGTGTGTGTAAAATTACCGCCATAAAATTGCGTTAACGCAAATTAGTTTTTATCGGCGCTGATTTTCATAACGTGTGATTGATGCAGCGCGCATTTCAGTTTGACCATTTTTATAAATGTTTATAAATAAATACGAGGCGAAATCAAAACCTTCAACACACATTTATTCATGACGTCCTTTCTTTACTCAGATATAAAAAAAATTTTAAACCACACCGAAAAAGTTTTCAATCGCTAAACTCTTGTTTTACCGACGCGCCAAATCTCAAATCAGCACCAAAATATACAACACAGCTGACAATCAAAACAATGTTTACATTTTTTATTTTTATTAAATCTATTAGAAAAAGACACTAAAAAGTACCGGTCTAAACACGATTTCCAATTCAGTACTTCAGTACTTTTTCTTATAATAATCTGCTCTCTTCTGGGAAGATGTTCCACTAGATTTTGGAGTGTTCTTGTAGAGATAAGTATGAGATTCATTCAGCTATTAGTAAAGTCAGGTAGTGAATGTAGGTGATGTGAGGAGGCCTGAGGTGCGGTCAGCGTTCACATTCATCTCAATGGTGTTCAGTAGGGTTTAGAGCTCTATAGCAGGAGATCTTCCACTCCAACAAATGTAAAGCAGATTTTGGGGGAAGAACCACATACAGCTGGAAAGGAAGGTTTCCCAGTACATTTGTTTGTTTAATGTAAACATAGTGTTTTGAGAGATTTTCTGCTTGGCTCTATATTAGCTATTAGCCGGTCAGTTAGAAAAGCCTTTCAGGGACACCTTTTGACGCTTCCTTCCAAGCTTTCATTCAGTTCCTACTCTGGAACTCGGGGCGATCTCCTGAGCTCCAAGTTCAGCAAGTCACCTAAAAAGAAATAAATTTTTATAAATATTTAATATTGATATTCAATAATCGATATCCTATAACTTATTTAATATTGACCCGAGTAACGTATTGCCTTTTTGTTTTGTCTCTCCGTCCGATCTCAACCGTTGTACGGCTGCCTGCGGTCTTCCTCGTCCTCCACCTCCTCGTCGCGCCGATTCTCTCTGCATACAATTGGCCCTTGTAAGGTAAGGAGCCTTATCTCTTTCCACACCACATAACATTGATAGGGTCACACACGTAAACTCGACACATTCGGGGCTTCCGTACAGCCTCGGCGATCTTTTAGCGCAGAATGAGCCGAAGGACCGCGGTCGGGTTTCTGCTGCCATGTCAGGATCGAGCTCATGTCTGGCTCAGTTAATAGCTGAGCATGAGTGTAAACGTGAAAGTCCAAATATCTTAGGTTCCTCCAGTCTTCACCTAGGAACTGGTATTTCATTCTCTGGTGGGCTTGGAGTTCCTCCCAGCCTGAGCAGTCTCAGCTCTGTAAGGCCCACCCCCAGCCTGAGCAGTCTCAGCTCTGTAAGGCCCACCCCCAGCCTGAGCAGTCTCAGCTCTGTAAGCCCCGCCCCCAGCCTCCTGCACTTGGGTAGTTTGTCCCTGCAAGACTCTAAGGTGGCTGCAGCATTGCCTGTCTCACTAGGGAGTCTAAGTACCTCCTGGCAGCCTAGTAAGCCAGTGGACGTGGGTGTGGCACCAGGTTTTGGGGTCAGTGCTGAAGGTGGGAGCCCCTCGTTGGCTGAGCTGATTCGGGAGCATCAGAGTAACAGTCCTGAACTTTTCAGCTCCTTGCCAAGCCTGCAGCTCGCAGCTAATCCACCGAATCCACTCAGTCTCAACAATTTGCCTCCAAATCCACTCCCCCTTCCCAAACCTTCTTCTAAAGCTCCTCCTCCCGGATTTTCCGCAATGCCGTCTTTGTCAGACCTTCTCAATGCTAAGCTTCAAAACCAAACGCTCTGCCAAACGCCTCCCAAAACTCGAGAATGGAAATCAGTCCAGGCTAAACAATCCCTTCAACCCCAACATGCCGATTTGAGCGTCCTGATGTCACAGACGTCGCCCGAGCCTTCAACTCCTCCCCAGTCCGCCGGCAAATCGCCATGCTCGGCCCCTCTAAGCGTTTTCGCAGAGCCGTCCGTATTCGCGCTCACCATGTGCGTGCAGATGAGGAAAAGGCAGAGCCAGTGTGGCAGAGCGGGGCATCGGGTTTCCCAGTACTGCACGGCAAGATCGAAAGAACGGGCTCAGGGTCCACCCCTGTATCACATCACCCCGTTCTCCTTCGACACGCCGTCTCCCGACGACGTCGTCAGAGCCAACCAGAAGAAAGCGTTCACCAGAGACTAGAGTGTCGAGACTGAGACCTTATAAACTTTTAAACTTAGAATAAAAAAAAAATCTCTCTTCATATTTTCAATATTCTTAATCGAATATCTGTAACCTTGAAAAAAAAACCTCCTAATCTTTTTAATGTTCTATTGATGCAGGTTTTTAAACTGATTTTTGATGTTTTTTTGGATTTGATCTTTGTTACTGTTTTTTTATAGACAGAATATTTTTCTGGTATTTTAATAACGCTATCAACAATCGCAGGAGACAAACGGGAAAACAAAAACAATAAGAAACAAATCGTACGTGCAGCTGCCGCCTATATTTCGATGTCAGGGACGTTTCAGGTTCACCACAGAACCTAAAAAAAAAAAAAACAACTTAAGAGAGCAGCTTTTTTTTTAGGGGTTGGGAGACACCTGAAATTCAGTTTATATCCATTTATATGATTTTTTTTTTTTAAACAAAAGGAAATTTAACCTTTATTCTGATTATAAATCCATGCTATTGAAGCCTGTTCATTTAAAAGAAAAAATGTTTTTTCCTTTTACGCACCGATGTGCAGTTGAGATTGGTTTTGATTGATGTGGGCGTAGGCCTGAGGTTTTGTGTATATACCGAAATAAAGATTTCATATTCTGAGATTCGTATGTGTGATTGCATGGGTTGGGTCGATGTGGGTGCTGGTGTGTGTGTGTGTGTGTGTGTGTGTGTGTGTGTGTGTGTGTGTGCGTGTGCGTGTGCGTGTGTGGTTGTAGTAACCCAAAGCGTGTTAATGGGTGTGTAATGTTGTTTATCACATATTCATGACCATGCGTGTTTGTGTGTATGCAACACCGTGCGTTCTGGCAGGCCACACTGAGGTGTAAACACACCCAAGAGCATTCTGAAAAACCTCAGCTCAGGTTTTTGCTGCGGTGTACATGACCAACCACAAGCTGAGATGTTCACGAGGCGTTCAGTTTGAACTAGGCTGAACTATTTCAAGTGCTAATGGCCCTCTTGTGTAACAATGACACGTTTTTCTATATATATAATATATATACAGTATATATAAAGGTGTTTCAAAATGTGTGACGTATGAGTTTAAGGGTTATACGAACGAAACCTGTGCGACTTTTAAGATCTTCTGCTATAGAGCTCTAAACCTTATTGAACCACTTTGGCGTGAACTGGAACGATCTGCACCCCAGACCTTCTCACATCACCTCCATCAGTAACAGCCGAATTTCACACGATTCTCCACAAGCGCACACTAAAATCTCTCCTCCCGGAAGAGTGAAGATTATTACACCAGCAAAGCGGAGACTAAATATGGAACGGGATGTTGAAAAAGCACATATCAAGTGTTCACAAACTTTTGTCCATGTATTATAGCCTATAATTAGTGTCAGGTTTTATTTCCTTTATCTAGCTAAGGCTTGAATGAAGTGGTGTAACGGTGCACGTATTTGCACCGAAATGCATGTGGCATAAATAAGAAACTAGAGTTACTGCCAGTCTCGTGATTCGGACCTCATTAGTGTTCAAAAATGTTCTCTTAAAAGGAAAAAAAATCCTGACGATTCAGACAATATCGCATAAGTGAATTAATCTTATCTTTAGAAAATTAATTTATCAATGTAAAACACGAACATGCGCATCTGTATAACCCAAATGGGGTCTAACAAATGTAAACAATATATTTTCAAGTTTTTTAATTTATTAAATTTTATTTATTTGATTTAATTTGTGGCAATTTAATCGATTACACAGTTTAATCAATATAATAAAAAGGTGTATTGCATTGATTTAACTTGGATTTTATTTTTATTTATTAAATGTTTTATTTTAAATCATTAAAATTTTTTTTTTACCAAGCTGCCATTTTATTTAAAATTGTAAAAAAAGTTAGTTATTTACAAATGTTAATAAATGAGTTTAATAATAATAATAATAATTATAATAATAATAATAAAACGTCGAACAATTCTGTTTTGCACGTCCTTATTTTTATATATTTTATTTTTTACGAGAAATCATAAATTATTTATTATTTTTTTAATTATTACTTTTTTTTTTTTTTTTTTTACCAAGTCGGCTTTTTTAGTTAAAATTGTTTTTTAAAATGTATTTACAAATTTAAAAACGACAAGCAATTTTGTTTCGCGCTTCCTTTTTATTTTTATATATTTAATTTTTAAATAAATATAAAAAAAATTGGTTATACCAAGTCGCCATTTTACTTATGAACGTTAATAAACGACTTTAATTTAATAAAAAATACAACGAGAAGCAGACGCTTCACCGAAGCGTGAATTTTGTGTACCGCTACGCCCCTCCTACCAAAAACCTATTTGCTGTAGTGTTTTTGTTCTTTTTAAGCTTGCTTTAGACCCAGTTCTAAACAAAACCAATCATGAACCTCTCATTCTACCAGTGTTTCTAGAGAAACTAAGACCTAAACCAGGTTTCACAGTATCTTTAGTAAGTAGTTCAACACAGGGATCTCAGTTTTGGAGAAATAATCAAAAATGAACAATAAATTCCAACCAAACAATTCCACTTTCCACTCTGAATAATAACAGCATGTCCTGAAATTGTCAAAAAACAGAAAAAAGAACACATTGGAATTTTTTGTTTGTTTGGGTGCATGTGGAAGCTCTAGAACACAGTTTACATCAGGTTATTTCTTGTCACAATAAAAAAACAAAACATGAAACAATTGTTGGTGAGAAACAGGGAAATGGAAAGTCCCACAGTGGAAAATGTACTGCCTGTGAGACAGGACTGAAACTGGAGACTCCTTCCGAAAGATTTCCACCCTATCGAATTTGATTAATTTTCTATAATAGTTCTGGCTAAAATAAAAAATCTGACTATATTGCAGATACCTGAAAATATGTTCTTTTTGAGCATCGCATTCCCCACATTGAGTCCCACTTTTCTCTCATGGCTTCCTCCACTCTTCCGGGAAGATGTTTTGCTAGATTTTAGAATGTGTGTTCGTGGACACGCGTTCAGGTAGGCGAAGCGAGGAGACCTGGGATCACGTTCCACGTTCACTTTCCCAGTAGGAGATTCCTTCGGTTTGAGTCTCCTAGTTCAAGTGAAGGAAAAAAACTTCATGCGGTTTTAAAAGGAACCGCATACGACTGGGAAAGTCGCGCGTCCCGATACTTTCGCTTTTTTAATCTGTGCGAGACCTTTATACCGTGAAGGTTATCAGACGTTTACAGAATTGAGTCGGACTCCCAGTATGACCACGGGGTGGGCGGAGACTTGTGCAATTATCACAACCTTTTCGCTTCGCTGTAGTATCTATTATGTTCCGCTACAACGCTGGGACCAGGTCTGTAATTAGTGACCAGTCAACAAACACACAGAATGTTAAGAAGGGAGAAGGGAATCATTTCTCATGACGGTTTTGAGTCCAGTTCCTCTCAACGTTCCTTCCTATATAGAGATATGAATATAGATAAGGTGTAAATTTTGGTGTTTGATGTGTAGAGCTCATACCCTGAAGGTTGTGTTTCTTCTCTCTCTCTCTCTCTCTCTCTCTCTCTCGCTCTCTCGTTTTCTCGCTCTCTCTCGTTTAACAATACTTGAGATTACACTTGGGGTTCCTCAGGGCTTTTCTCTTCAGAGCCAGAATTCGATACACCGAGGCATTTTATTTATTTATTTATTTATTTATTTATTTATCTTTCCTTCATTTGCATGTACAGTATACGTGTCTGAAAGTCAGCTGAAAGTCTGTTCACCCTTTCTTTTCACGTCAGAACGAGCACGTTAGTTTTTTTTTCTTTTCATCCCCATGCTCGGATCCGTGCAGACCGAAAGTCCGTGTTGGAAACCGTGAAATTCGACGCCTTCTGCTGAATTATTAATGCCAGGATGTGAGATCTGAGGCAGACTAATTTTTTTTTTTTTAAACACTGTGTACTGAGTGAGACGTGGGTAAAAACAGGAAAGACTGCATTTGAGCACAGAGATGGCATCGATCTCTCTCTCTCTTACTCTCTTACTCTCTCTCTCTCTCTCTCTCCCCTGCTCTCTCTTTCTCTTACTCTCTCTCCCTCTCTCGCTCTCTCTCTCTCTCTCGCTCGCTCGCTCGCTCGCTCTCTCGGTTCAGTTCATCCGTGCTTTATAGGCATGACTTGTACATCATATCTCTTAAACATATAGTGAAAGTAAATATAAGCAAGTTAGACAGAAAACACACACACACACACACACACAGACACACAAACACTTCTATATCACTCTGTAGCGGCTGTCTCTTTTTTTTCACACTCTCTGGCTTAGCATTATCCTTTCTCACATTGTATGTCTCTCTATAAGTCTCTCTCTTTCTCTCTCTCTCTATTTTTTTTTCCTGTAAGTCTCTCATTTTCTCTCTTGCTGTCTCTACTTCTTTTTGTTTTCTCTCTCTATCTGCATATCTCGCTTTTACTCTAAGACTTTTTCACTCACACACTCACACACTCTCTCACTTTATCTGTCTGTGAGTCTCAAGCTCATCGTTGTCTGTCTTTTCTGTCTTTATTTCTCTATTTTGTCTGTCTTCATTTATCTCTCCAAGTCTCTCACTCACTCGCTCAGTGTCTCAGTCTGTCTGTCTATATTCCTGTTTATCTCCTGTTTTTTTGCATCTGTCTGTCTTTGTTTATCTCTTTTGTCTGTCTGTCTCACTCTCTCACTAGATTGATCTATCTATCTATCTATCTATCTATCTATCTATCTATCTATCTATCTATCTATCTATCTATCTATCTATCTATCTATCTATCTATCTATCTATCTATTTATCATCTTTTTTCAATCAACATCTGTCTGTCTGTCTCTCTCTCTCTCTTCCTCCTTGCCCCCCACCCTCTGTCTGTTGGTCTCTGCATATTTCTCTCTCTTTCTCTCTTCCTCTGCATCCTCTTCTGTTCCTCCCTTATCTTTCTTGGTCAATCTCTCTCTTTTTTTTTTTTTTGCTCTTTGCTTGTGTCTCTCTTCTCCAACACTTCTCACCCCTCCCATCGCTATCTTGATGCCATCTGACCACCTTTGGCTTCTCTTCCATTCCTCTTTTTCTTACGCTCTCTTTTTTTTTTTTCTTTTCTTCGTACTTTCTTATTTTTGCCACCTACACAGGAAAAAGTGACTGTGACAGCTGGCCCTCGGCTGTTGCATTTCCCTCGGTTTTTTGCACTTTGTGGGTTCTGCTGAAATGCAGATATGTCATGCTTTGAAACAGTGCAAAGTTTCTCTAAATTGGTCATAGTGAGAGAAAGACCCAGAAAAAACACACAGAGAGAAAGAGATGGAGAGAATTGACCCGTTGTTCAAACCACGAATGTTCATCATACCACAGCGCACTCGCTCTTGTGTGTTTTTTTTTTTTTTCTGGTTAGTCATTTGTATGTTGGTGGTTTCTGGGTACATCCCTGCCTGGTCTACACACACATACATACACACACATACATACCGTGTAGTGAGTAATAAAACCAAGCAAAGGTGAAAGGTTGGTCGTGTGTGTGTGTGTGTGTGTGTGTGAGTGAGATTAAACCTCTAATTAAGTGCTGTTTCAGTGTACCACAACCTGAATGGTGGAGTTGATGAGTGTATGAGAGAGATGTGAATAGTGAGTGGGGATTCCCCTCCTGTGATCCCGAAGCGACTGTACACTCACACATACAAAACACCAACTTGTGGCAGATGCATGTTGTTTTTGTTTAAAAGAAGAGTATTTCCCCCTTTTTAAATTTTTTTATTTTTTTATTTTTACTTTTGCTGTAATGTCCTGTGTTGCAACAGCTCCCCCAGCTGGATTCCAGAGTTCCTGAGAGTTAGCTGGAGTGTGTGTGTGTGTGTGTGTGTGTGTGTGTGTGTGTGTGTGTGTGTGTGTGTGCGTGCGCGTGCCCATTCCAACAGGAATGTTGTGGAATGTCAGAGTAACGAGAGATCTCAAAAAGATCTTTTTGATCTGGTAAAAAAATGGAGCTTAAAACGCTATACTGAGGACCGTGTATATTGTATATCTGACCATGTGGGTCTTTTTTATTTTTTGGAGACGTGGAAACTCAGTGGTTAAGGTTTTGGACTCTGGACTGGAAGTTTATATTCCAGCACCACCAAGCTGCCACTGCTTGGCCCCTTAGGCAAAGGCCCTTAACCCCTTTAACTGTTTGGTTGTAAGTTGCTGTAGACAAGGGCGTCTGCCAAATACCTTAAATGCACCTGCTTTTTGAACATCCAATCCTGTTATAATACCTTCACTCTTCTGGGAAGATGTTCCAGTAGATTTTGTGGAGATTTTTTCCACTCATTCTTTTAGCCACAAGCGCGTTAGGGGAGGTGAAGAAGCCAGAGGTGCTGTTCACATTCATCCCAAAGGGTTGGAGCTCTTTAGCAGTAGATCTTCCGGTCCATCCCATATAAAGCAGATCTTCATGGTGCTGGGGCGCACTGTCTTGCTAGAACAGGTTGGGATCTTCTAGTTCAAAGATATCTGACGTAATCGTGTTTTCAAAAGAGTTTAACCAAGAACCACATACGGGTGGAAACGGCAGGTGTCCGAATACTTTTGCTCATGTATACGTGTTTTGTCGAATGATCAGTTCTGATTGGTTAGATAAAAAAATCCATAGCTGACACCTATCACATATCACACTGAATTAATAGAAAGATTTTTTTAGATTATATTTGACACTATGTGCATTAACAATACGAAATAATAATGAAGTCCCAATCCGCTCGCTTTCATAGATACGAGATGCAGAAAATCCAAAAAGAATTGCGGTTGTGACGACAAAAAAAAAAAAAAAAAAAAAGAGAAGAAAAAAAGCGAAAATAAAACAGTTTTTTTCCTGTTATGTCTCCAGGAAGTTACAGCTCTACCTCTGCCATGTTAATCTGTATTCTATGCCACTTTCAGGACTCGGTCTCCGTAGTATTGCGATACGTCATATTCACGTAGCAGTAAAATGTTCTTTTTTTATAATAATTAAATGTAATTTTTATTTATTTAATTTTTTTATTTATTATTTTTACAAACGACTGTTAAACATTTACCAAGAAGACGTTTGTAAAAAAAAAAAAAAAAATGTACACGCTTTATTACATTTCCCGTTTGTTTACAGCATTACGAGCTTTCCATCAGTCCCTCCTCCACCTTCACTCTAGTTCCTCCTCAGACAGGTGAAAGCACCGTGTGGATAAAGTGATGAAGAAATAGGCTGGTTGGAGCCTTTGCTGGTGTTTGGTGTTCACACTCAGATCCGTTTTCCTTGGAACAGAGCATTTACATATCCTGGTGGGCGTGGCCACAGGTGTGTGTGTGTATACGCGTCCTCAGGAGGGAGCCGATCTGTCACTAGAAGCTTCGGGCTATTCTTATGAAAATGATCATGTAGAAAGGGGTGACATGGAAACAGCCCTGGGGTTGGATTTGGGCGGGGGGGGTTTACAATACAGAAAAGTCCCACTCTGAGTCAAATGTGTTCGGAATCGATCAGTTTTTTTTTCCCTCCATTATTTTCTGGATCAGAAATGCCACAAGTTCAAATCCCAGCACCACCAAGCAGCCACTGCTGGATCCTTGAGCAAGTCCACTTAACCCTCAACTGCTCAGTTGTAAGTCTCTCTGGATCATCTGACCATGTAAAGCATATTTTCTGTGTTTGTCAAAAGTTTTGGGACGCCCGACTTTCCAAACATGACAACCTCCACTCTTCTGAAAAGATTCCACCCAAAAGCATGTTAGTAAACAAGGTACAGATGTAGGTGAAGTGAGGTGAGGTGAGGAGGCCTGAAGGGTGCAGTCCACATTCACTTTCATCCCAAAGGTGTTCAGTAATGTTTAGAGCTCTATAGCAGGAGATCTTCCACTCCAACTTATGGAAAGCAGATCTTAATGGAGCTGGCTTTGTACGCAGGGGCATCATCATGCTGGAGCAGGTTTGAAGCTGCTAGTTCAAGTGAAGGTAAAACTGAAGATTTTACCACTTTCAAAGACTCGTATACAAGCGTGTGCCTTCGTCTGTGTGGTAACGAGTTTCGGGAAGACGCACACGCGACTGGAGAAGTCAGGTGTCCCAATACTTTTGTTCATGTAGTGTATTGAATCACTACATGACCATATATATATTTTTTAAACGGGACTATTTTTCGGTACATGAAAAGCCTCCTAATCTCTTGGTGTTAAACAAATTCCTTATGAATTAGGAAGATAAGAGTAAACTGGACCGCTAGCTGCGTTAGTTAGAAAGTCGACAATTAGATCAACTAAGGTTTTTGTAGGGCGCAACATTTTGTTGTTTTAGGTGTAAAAAAAAAAAACATTATTGTGTGTCTGAGGGATAGACATTCTGTTGGTGTGTGTATGTGTGTGTGTATGTGTGTGCACACAGGTGAAGGAATTATCTCTACCCCCTTCACCACTTCCTGGCCTTGCGGCTGTGCCGGCAGAGTCAGGTGTTTTGTGTGTGTGTGTTTGGAAGATAAAGGTTGATTTTGTAGGGGATGGGTTTTTTGGTTCACTGTGGGTGTGGTCAAATGTCCATAGAAATACTGTAATCCTTCATTTTGTACTTTTGAATCCACTGTGTGTTCTGCGTTAAATCGAGCACAAATTTGATCAGTCGAAGATGTGTTATGTGTTGATGGTGGTGGTGTTTTGACACCCCCAACCCCCCCATCCCCCCCAACCCCTCTACAAGGCCCCAATTTCAAAACTTTATTCTCTGTTCAGTTCTCCATTACCTTAATTCTGCTTTGTAGTAGTGTATAAAGGAGAAATGTACAACAAAGTATATTGTATCAGCAATAGCAATAATTTAAACAAAAAATTGCCTGTTTTATTAGTTATGTTTCAATCCGTCGAGGTCTACATGAATTCTTCTGTTTGTTTATAAATTTACTGTATTTCTGTATTTTGATACGTTGTACAAAAATTTTAATCGTTTACGGAATTAACTTTATTAAAATAAACTTTATTAAATAATCAAATTGTTAGTGTTGGGTAATACAGATGTGTATATACGTTATTTTTTATTTATTTTTCCCCCCATTTAAAATTAAATCTTCTAAAGATATGATCTACTAAACTGTTCTACTTATTTCAGCATATTTTAACAAATGTCTTCATTCCTTTTATTTTTCAATCATTTAAAATGTGGAATTGTCCGGATTTTCTTCGTTTAAGAAAAATTGTTGAAGCTTGACATAAAACGCTAAAGAATCCATAGCGCTAGCTTAGCGATGGCAGGAAGTGGCGTGCGCATAACAACTCTAGTTTTAATATATATATAAATTGCCATTGTTGTGTATGTTTTCAATTGAAAGTGCGAGACGGACACTAAAAAAAACTTGCGTTCCACGCGTAATTCAAGGATTGCATTCGGTACACGTGCACCGAAACTGAAAGAGGCTGACTCACATAAATAAATGGAGTCACTAAGCCCGCTGGAGTTTTGCAGTCCCTCGCAAGTATTGGACCGTGCATGCGTTGTGACCCGTGTGCTAGACAAATTGTTTTTTTTTTTTAAATAAATGACATGATCGACCCATACTACAGCACCATTGCGATTTACTGTCGGTCGTGATCGAGGTACGTGCGCATGCTATAAATCAATGACCGACTTGAAACTGAAAACATTCTACACCAACAACAGGCAATAATGGCTTTAGTGCTCAGCGTTTGATAGTACGGCCGTAGCTATCGATTATTTTAGTAATCTAGGGTTATACCGATAATTCAAACGATTAATCGAGCAATCGGATAAGAAGTTTTTTTTTCTTGATTAAAGAAATATAAGAGAAAACAAGCGAATAAATATAAACAAGAATATCTGTTAAAGCCATTTAGTGCATTTAATTGCCGTATTCATAGATATCACAATGCAAATGTATAAATAAAAAAATCATGAATACGAATGTAAATTTTTTTTGTTTGCTCTTATATAAAAAAAAAAACAACTGAACCCTCGGTACAGTGTTTTCTCACTTTTGTCACTTTCTTGGCCTGAATCCTATGGAAGCCTATTTTAACTATTTCTACGTATTTTAAATGTTTTTTTAATTGCAACTTTATTTCCCGTAAACATCCGACATTCCTGGTGAATCCGCGTTAACCATGTTGTGGGCCTGAAGCTGTCGGTGTATAAAGGAGGCTCCTCCTACTGCTTCATGTGTCTTGTTCCTACGGCTTCGTTTGATACCATGCGATGCTAGTGAGTGTAGCCCATTTAATTTTCAATGTGTAAAACTTTCCAACACTACAGAGATGATGACGCTGCCCGATTGGCTAAAAAAGTTGTGGGAAAGTTGAAATAAGTCAAATAAATAAAAAAGCCTCGCTGTTTTTCCCTTCGTTCCTCCATTTTATTTATTTTTGGAAGCGTCTTCTGTGTTACCTCTCCAGAGTTCTCCAGAGTTTAGCGGGTTGTGCGTCAGTAATAAAGGTCCGTGGGGAAACACATTGCTCCATGTGTAGTTAAGTGGACTAAAAGATTTGAAAATACTCCACTTGCAATTCGTTTCCTTGTATTGGGACCGTTCTGTCCAGTGGATATAATAGCTGGAAAATTTCCATAGGAACTTTATCTGGGGAATTTTGGAAATAGGTACCATTAGGAGATTGGTGAATACGCAAATCTCAAGATGTTTCTTTGTTTTGATGATTTCACGATTTGCACGAACGCTACTTGTAACAGAAACCATTCACTATTGTTTTTACTGGTTCTAATGGCAGTTTTCTTGGTTTTAATGGAAACTGGTTGCAGTGGTGGATCTCTACTGGAAAGTTGTTGCCTTGCGTTGGTTGTGTAACGTCTAGTGAATACCATTAAGGACCAGTAGAACTGCTTGTAGGTCATACAGTGGACACCAATAGTGACCATTAGATCCTTCAGCGCACAGATTCCAAGAAGCTTCTTTGTTTTGATGATTTAACGATTTGCACGAACACAATGCGTAACGGAAACCATTCGGTAAAGGTTTTAATGGTTAGGAGCTGATGGTTTGTAATGGTGCTCGTAGTGGAAACCATTAGAATTTTTGTCTTTTTAAATTTTGCATTTGGTTTGTTCAGCAGAAATGTTACCCAGTCGTGAAGACTTTACTTTAGCGAAATGCTGAGACTGGAGACTCCTTCCTCAATGTTAAAAAAACACACACCATCTCGTAGATGGCGTCACCACAACACAACACAACAGTTACACCTTTTATAAAAATCTTTTTATTTACAAATCGCTGTGCAAATCGTGTTTTTTTTTTTTTTTTTCCTCTTTCTTTCAAGGATTGTATTAAAATATGTGTTAAATATGAACCTTACTGACAGATCTGCTGATATGGAAACACCTTGTGACCAATCAGAATTTAGCTTTTAAAGTGTCTAAAGTCGAAAATAAAAAATTCAAAATGTTAGGCCTTTGCAAGTCTTTATATTTGCTGTTCTAGGTCGTGGATTATTTTAAACAGTTCTAACTCTAATGAAAGCATTTTATAATTTATTTCTTTATTTTTTTAGTAGTTTTCTTTCGTGAGGCCAAACATAATTCTCTGTATTACGACTACAAATGAGACCAACGTGCAACAGCCGACCAGTTTTCTGTTATTGGTGCGATTCTCTCTCGAATCCTAAATTTTTTTTCAGCTATGTGGAAGTGCGAGTGTAGCGATACTTTATTTGGAATCTTTGAACGGATGAATTTAGCGCTCGGTTAAGGCCGGTCGCTAACAACGTGTGTGTGTGTGCGCGTGTGTTTTTGATGCCGTGATCCAGGATCTTAAATTTCGCCTCGTGAAGGTCTCAAAAAAAATGCGAAACCTGCCCCGAAACCCTGTTTTGCAAGCTCTTTGTAGGGAAATGTTTTGTTTACAGAAAATCCTGTAGATACCATGTGCCTGAGTCAGATCCTCATTACAACATTCACGAGTAGGACAAAAGTTCTCAAGAATCGCCGAGTTTTCGAACTGCGTCGCGTCTCGGTGCTGCTGCGGTCAGCTTCACGCTCTGCTCAGTTATCCCGTTTTGTGTGTGTACATGTGTGCGCGTGTGTGTGTGTGTGTGAGTGATCGTCTTAGTGAAAGCCTGTGGGTTCTGTGCCACCGGGCGAATGCTCGGTGTGTAACTGTCAGTGACGTGGGAACAGTTAACTCTTTCCTAGCCAGGCTGCAGAGAGAGAGATGACTGGCTGTGGCTCTGTGTACTGACTCGGCGAGTACTGGAATGACAAAGCAAACAGAAAGCCCGGTTACCTTCGAGGGGAAACACACACACACACACATATACGGTGTGTCTCTCATGCACACTTTCGGTCTTTTTCTGTTTTTGCACGTCACCTTTGCCTGCGTATGTTGAGCGAGTTGAGTCACGGATTTCAGTAAAACAGAACAGATCTGGTCCATTTTTTACACCACTGTTTAACACCAAGGCGTTTCTGGGGATTTCAAAGTCACGGAGCTGCGACCTAAATGACGGAAAGTGTCATTTGTTTCTTTAAATGTAGCCGGATCCTGATCCTTAGTCTCCGTCAAAATGTTTGAAGATCACCAGTCGATCACCTCAACAAATATCCAGGTGGCACCCTTTTCAGTACGGTTCCTCCCAAGGTCATCTGAGGGAGGTTCCCCCTGCCCCCCCCTGCCAGTGGTTTAGTCATCAGGGATAAACATACGGGGAAATAATTATGACTCAGGAATTATGAGGTCATCGATTTGATCCTTCAAAACCGTTCCATACTCAAAGTCAAATATTTAACTTTTTTACTCGAAGGTAAAAAAAAAGGTAACCAGTCCAACACGCAGCAATCAACCAATCAGGGTCGAGTGTTTTGAACTTGGCGCTGTGTGTGTCTACTGATCAGTAGTAAGTAGTTGAAAAGAAGGTTTTGAGCTCACGATCATTTGAATAGATTTCAGTGTTTGACTCATTAATATCATTCTTTTAATAGATCGTTGAGTCTTTTCACTGAAATCGAGTTGATTATGTGTAAAGAGTCTCGTGATTAAAAAAAACGATAACAAAAATGGTAAAGTATCAAGTGACTGTTTAAAGAGACACTTTTTTTTTTCTGGAGAAATATTTTACCGAACTACATGATTCGTGGACTTTATTCACCACCGGTGGTTTTCTGAGTCAAGGATGACGTGACTTGACGTGACACTCGACGTCCATGATTGGAGCTCATTGCTCTTCTACCGTTCCAGAGATTTCTAAAAGGTGCACCGGTTCTGTTCCGGTTTGCCCGAATACCTTCCTTTTCATTTGTCACTCATCTGCCATCATTAATTTTTTTGTGTTTGTTTTTTTTGGATAGAATCCGGTTTATAATTAAATTGTAAATAAGCATTTTTAATGGTATCGGTGGGTTTTCAGACTTCGCGGCGTTAAGGTGACTAAACATCCCGCTCGCCCTCCATCTCTAAATTACACTCCGCCTCGAGTGAGACATAGCAAAAAATAAAACGGGTGACTCAAAAAAGTAGAGAGAACCGAGACGACAAAAAGAGCACAAAAAAAAGAATCATCTGCTAGTACTTTCCATCACCACCACCACCCACCCGTTTTTTCTTTTTTTTTTTTTTTTTTTACACTCACGATCAAAACAATATCGAAAAATATATCGTTATGCATCGTTAGAGAGTTTGCATTCAGGTTGTAGACACACTGTGTCGCTTGAACAAGATTAACTAAGAATCGGATTGTTTTTCGGGTCAGCCGTTGGAAAAAAGGAGAAGTAAAAAAGGGGGGGGGTCTAATTGACTTTCTGTTAATTACACGAAAAGTCGAATTGTAAGTCGTGATCTGTACGGGACGCCTGACTTTCCCAGCCATGTTTTTTTTTTTTTTTTTTCTTCTCCTCCTCCCCTCAAATTTTTACCTCAAAGTTGAAAGGCACACGATTGTATAGGACGTCTTTGGATGCTGTAGCATGACATTTTCTCTTCACATGAACTGCGAGACCCAAACCTGTTCCAGCATGACAATGCACAACCCTATTAAAGACTTTTGGTTTGGATTGGAACCCTGACTGAACTGGAACCCACGTGCCCCACGGTCAGAACCTGACTTTACTTGACTTTGCACAGTCAGGCATTCACACACTTTTGGCTATTAAATATGGTGTATTAAATATCGGACAGTTATCCAACAGGCTGTGGACGATTTTATATACACACACACACACACACACACACACACACACACACACACACACACACACGTACAAACACTATATTGGTAAAAGTTTGCGGACACCTAAAGAAGTAGATGTCGACCCCGAACCATCTAGAGACGTACCAGTGCCAATTGGATCCCACTTCATGTGGAGTTTTGACACTGGGACCTCGAGTGTTTAAAGGCTCTGGCATGGAGAATCTGGTGTTGGATCTGTGATGATCGCAAATGTTGAGCTATTTTATGAGTTGCTCAGTAGCTCCTAGTTTTATAACCACAAATGACTGTAAAAGACTGTAGAAAAATCATTACTCATAATCTTACACTCTCATGTTAGTTCTCACTCTCCAGTGTTCTGTATTGTTTAAAGTCTATAATCACACTCTTGATGTCACCCAAATGAGGATCAGGTTCCTCTCAAGGTTTCTTCCTCATAACATCTAAGGGAGTTTTTCCTTCTCACAGTCGCCACGGCTGCTCATCAGGGATAAATACACATCATTCACCTTAACTGTTATGCTGCTTTGAGACAATGTTGTGAAAAGCACAATAGAAATAAACTTGACTTGACTTGACACCTGGTCATAAGTACGGTATGTGCGTTTTAAGCATCGCACTCAACGTTTAGTCCCAATTCGCTCTTATTCCCTCCAGTCTTCTGTGAAGATGTTCCACTAGATTTTAAAGTGTGCCGGTGGACATTCGTGTTCATCAGCCACATCACCAAGTACCGATTTAGGAAAGGTGAGGAGGCCTGATGGGGTGCCATTATAATTAATTTCAAAGGTGTTCAGTAGGGTTTGAGATCGGAACGCTTTAGCAGGAGATCTTCCTCTCCAAACCATATCTTCATGGAGCTCGATTTGCGCACTGCCATGCTTGAACAGGTTCGGGTATAATCGTATTACATCGCATCAAAAAAGACGTCCTCCACAATCGCTTTGTGGGAACCGCATACGGTTCAGGTGTCCCAATACTTTTGTCCATATATCGTATCTATGTTGTTGTAACCGCATGTTGTTCCTCTGCGCCCTAGCGAAACCCCGCGAGCTTCCCGAGACGCGCCTCGAATCCGAAGTGGTTCCCAAAGTGGCTCGGATGACCGTCTCCGGAAAGAAGCAGACCATGGGCTTCGACGTGCCGAGGTAAGAACGACGTGAGCCGGACGTCCTTTTTCACTGTTGGAGAATACAAAACGATCTTGATTTGAGTCACTAATTCTTGTTTTTGGTAACCTAGCTTTGTGTTTTTTTTTTTTTTCTTTCTGACCCACTTTAATGTCACTGCACGTGCTGCATAGTTTTACGCTTCACGTACGATTTCAGTCGTGTGAAAATTCCAGGTCGGCGAAGATATAAATGATTCATGCATCAATAACATTTAATGTTCTCGCTTATATTTAGGTGACCTTTCAGCCGAGGAAGGGACGGTGTGTGTGTGTGTGTGTGTGTGTGTGTGTGTGTGTGTGTGTGTGTGTGTGTGTGTGTGTGTGTGTGTGTGTGTGTGTGTGTGTGTCTTCTTGCAGCATGAAAACCACAGGAGTGCCTGTTGCCTATAGATTATTCAGATGAACATGCAAACACAGAAATCCGCAGACTATCACCTCCCCCACCTTAAACCACAGATCACACCCATGACTGGGGGGGAAGCGGGGTGGAGGGGTGTGTGTTTGTGTGTGTGTGTGTGTGTGTGTATGTGTGTGTGGTGGTGGTGGGGGTTTTGGGTTGTACAGTATTGTGCAGGTGGATCAATCTTTCTGTTCAGGCAGCTTAAAAAGCCGAATACAGTATAAAACTTAAGGTTTAAAGGTTACATGAAACAAATCAGCTGCATAAACACTTTCCTGCAGTTTTCTCTTTCTGGAAACTTAATGGGGAAGTAGGAGGAAATTTCATATTGTTCCAAATTGTAGTTTCACATCCGAGCTATGGCTTTTAACCAGATAGATTTGAAAACAGCAAAAAAAACAAACAAACAAAAAAAAACATATACCGTATTTTCTGGACTATAAGCCGCTACTTTTTCCCCATGTTTTGAACCCCGCGGCTTAAACAACGAAGCGGCTAATGTATGGATTTTTCCTGGGTGTTTCCCGGTTTCACAAACTTCAAGCCAAAAAACTGAGCCCCATAATAACATTAGACTAATGAAATTGCTGAACAGGTTCAGGTGAACCAATGAAACTCTTTATATTAAATCAGATGCGTTCACCGATTCACCGATGGTGATTTTTAAACGCACGACGATGCCAAAAGAAAAACTCCCGAGAGAAATAGTTGTGAAAGGAAGGAGGAAGACAGTGAACAATGACTTTCTTGGTAGGCTACTGTTTAGATACAAGACGTGTAACAGACTGTCGTTAAAGCCTGTGTAAAGTTCATTAGTTTTAATGTAGCTTATAGACAGGTGCGGCTTATTAATGTTCAAAATAAAAATCTTCAAATTTAGTGGGTGCGGCTTATATTTGCGCTTAATAGTCCGGAAATTACGGTAATTGCCGATTCCGCCCAGCGTTACCATAGTTACCGTTTTGTTGGAAGGAGTCTCCAATTCCAGAGCGTTCTAAATCTTGTGAACTGAACCATTCTTCAAAATAATTAAATGTTGGATCATTAAATTGATGCGAGGCCTTTCTTTATTAACTCTCAGATTCTCAGTTCCTGCTTTAAAATGTGATTCCATTCACTTTAATTCACTTTCAAATAGTTTGTGGACCCTTAAGCATAAGATCTGTAGGTGATTTCTGAACATTCAATGTTCTCCCTGTTATAATAACCTCTAGTCTTCTGGGGAGATGTTCCACTCTTCACCAAGCGGGCCCTTGAGCAAGGCCCTAAACCCTCAACCGCTCGGTTGTAAGTCACTCTGGATAATGGCGTCTGGCAAATAGTGTACGTATCGTCAATAGTATCGGGACGCCTGACTTTTCAACTCAAGTTGTGTGCTTTTTGAACATCCAATTCCACATTTAGGGCCCATTTACTGTTTTTACAGCATTCGCTCTTCTGGGAAGATGTTCCATTAGATTTACAGTATTAACGGTAATCATACATTTGCGTGCAGCTCGGAGGAGAACGGAGTCGGCCCGTCCGTACGCCGAGGTCCGAGCCCGGACACGACAGCGGTAGTGGCTCCAGAGACGCCGTCTAAAGCGGCGTCTGCGGCGGAGGAATCGGCTGCCCCGACCCCACCACGATCCACCAGCAAAAACAAACAGCGACTCAACATCCGCACCGAGCTGGAGCAGAGGCAGGGAGGAAAACCGCTCCTCAACCTCGTCGTCATCGGTACGTCATTTACCACGCTGCTTTCCGAGCATCTTCTCCGTCTGAGGGCTGAGGAGAAAAAGAACGCCGAGTATCAAACACCATGAATTTCCATGCTATTGCTCTATTCGGTTTTCTGGAAAAACATATATAAAATGTATCTCACCTGTGCGTGCGTGTGTGTGTGTGTGTGTGTGTGTGTGTGTGTGTGTGTGTGTGTGCAGGTCATGTGGACGCAGGTAAGAGCACGCTCATGGGTCATCTCTTGTACCTGTTGGGGAACGTGAACAAACGCACCATGCACAAGTACGAGCAGGAGGCGAAGAAAGCCGGCAAGGCCTCGTTCGCTTACGCCTGGGTGCTGGACGAGACCGGAGAGGAGCGAGACAGGTCCATCCCCTTTTTTTTTCTCCGCTTTATATCAGTCTTTCTCCATTTCCTCCCTCTCTCTCTCTCTCTCCCCCTCTCTCTGTCTCTCTCTCTCCCCCTCTCTCTGTCTCTCTCTCTTCCCTCATCTTTCTGGTATTTCTAATGAGTTTTGTCTGTCGTCTCGCTCCGTCTTTCTCTCATCTCCATCATTTGTCTATTTTCTCTCCCTCATCTTTTGCTCTTTCTCTTTCTTGTTCTCTCTGACCCCCTCTGATTATTGTCTGCTGTCTCGCTTTCTCAGTCTCCCTCCATCTTTCTCATCTGTCACATTTCTCTCTGTCTGTTTTCTGTCTCACTCTCCCTCATTTTTCTGTTATCTCTGATGACCTCTGATTTTTGTCTGTTGTCTTGCTCTCTTCGTCTCACCCTCTGTCTCTTGTCGCTTTTTGTCTGTTATCTTTGATGATGGCCCCAGAGTTTTGTCTGTAATTTTGCTCTCTCTCTCTCTCTCTCTCTCTCTCTCTTGCTCTGATTTCTGATGACCTGCGATTTCTGTCCCCCGTCTCCCCTCTTCTTTCTTTTGTATTTGATCTCTCATTTCTCTTTCTCTTGTCCATTTTCTGTCTCGCTTTACCCCATCTTTCTCTCTCGCTCCTTCTTGATCTTTGATGACCTGCGATTTGTTTTTTTTTTGTGTCTTTTTTGTTCTCTCCGTCTACTTTTTCTCGTTTCTATCTCATTTCTTTCTCTTGTCCGTTTTCTGTCTCGATCTCATATCTCACCGTCTGATCACTTTTTCTCTTTCTCTCTCTCTCTCTCTCTCTCTCCCCTCTTTTTGTTTCTCACACACAGAGGGGTGACCATGGATGTGGGCATGACCAAGTTTGAGACCAACTCTAAAGTGGTGACCCTGATGGATGCACCTGGACACAAAGACTTTATCCCTAATATGATCACAGGAGCAGCACAGGTATTATGAAAGAAGATTCTAGCTCTCATGGATGGTGGTGTGTGTGTGTGTGTGTGTGTGTGAGAGAGAGAGACAGACAGAGAGAGTTTTAGTGACTTTGCAAAATTTCGTTTCTGAAAGTCTGAATGAAATCTTTGCTTTGTAGATCAGGGTGGCACCACAAACTCTCCGTATGAGTGTGTTCCTTCTGTTTGGTGCTTGTGTGAATGAATGAAATTACTCACAGTCTACTGGCCGGATTTACTCATTTCCTTGCGTGTGGCTGCTGAGTAAGGTTTTTGGTAGAGAGAAAGCAGTTCTGGGCGTGTGTGTGTATATACGTGTGCGTGTGTGTGTGTGTGTGTGTGTGTGCGCGCACGAGCGAGAAAAGGGGCTTCATTATGGGAGAAAGTGTGTGTGTGTGTGTGTGTGTGTGTTGGAGTTTCAATCTCATAAGTAATAAGCAGAGCTGTTTTTATGTTCATATTTAACGATCTTTTGGGTTTTTTTAAACACGGGGAAGTTTTTTTTCTTCTTCTTTCAAATGCAAAACATTTGTATCGAGATCGAGAAGTGGTTAAAAATGTGCGTGAACTGGAGCGAATGCAACACTTTCTGCATTAAAATGCAAATATACTCGTGTGTCTCATATGAAATGGACAAATAAAATAAATTAAAATAAAAAAATATTGCAAGAATGCATTGTAAAAATGCACATGTTGCAAAAATGTCATGTGGCAGAACCATGAATTAATGGATGATAAAAAGAAATTATCCAATAATTAGGAAAATGACAAAGAAAAAAGTGTTAACCTGTTAACTCACAGCTGAAAAATGTCCTACCTAACTTTAAATGTTAACAGTTCCTGATAGAAATGTGCTGCATACACTATTTAAATATCTTTAACAAGAAGACACTTTGAGCTTTACTGTCCATTATTCAAACTTGAAATTGTTTAAAAAGATAAGATATATGCGATGAAGTACCCTGAAAATTTTTTCCTGAATTGAATTTTTTTTCTTCATATATAAATACATGAAATCAGTAATGTAGCAATCCAGAAAAGTAATGGCCTAAAAGCCACATGTCTCATGAGTTTATATTATAAATTAATGAAGATATCATGAATAATTAGATTCCCACAAACATTTATCTGAGACGATGTCTGGTTCGCCCCTCCCCGACCCGACCCACCCAGCCCAAACTTTAGTACTTACAGCTGAAATGCACTCCCTAATTTTACATGTTAACAGTTCCTGAGGGAAATGTGCTACATACACTATTTAAATATCTTTAAAAAGAAGACACTTTGAGCTTTACTAACAAACATCAACAATCAAAGATGATAATGGTTAAAAAAGATATCAAGTTATAGCATGGATATACATTTCCTGCATTTAATTTTTTATATATATATATATATATATATATAAATACATGAAATCAGTCTGATGATGAAGTACCGTAAAGTTTTTCCTGAATTGAAAATCTTTTTTCTTCATATATAAATACATGAAATCATTCAATTTATGAAGATCTTCATGAAAAATTAGATTCCTACATATCTGAGACTATGTCTGATCCTTTTCTCCCTCCCCCTGACATACTTGTAATGTTGTAATTTTCCTGTACTGAAAATAAGTATGTGGACACATCTGCACTTAAAATTTTTTTTATTTATTTATTTCAATTAATAAATTAATTAATTTTTATTGCTTAGGGTTTTGTAACATTTCATGCATTTTTTTAAAATCCAGAATTTAAATACATACAATTAACATATTACTAGGCATCTACTTGCTGGAACTTATACAAATATATATAAAAAAATTCTATATTTTTTATTATAATAATGCACCATTTTCTGATGAGTTTCAAACATAAAAGTTTGTGGACACCTGAGCATAGATTCACAAGACCATACAAAGGAAATGTTATATATATATAAATTGTTAGACCGTCTTATATTTCGTGTCTGGTGCATACATTTCAGCGTCATCAGGGATCACTAAGTGGCCATGTTAAGTTTCCTAAGAATTCTGTTTGAAAAGAACAAAAAATACCTACAAATATAGGTGCATGTCAGAACCCATGTTAGTAAACACACACACACACACACACACACACACACGGCCACATACAAATAAACCACACCCCCAAGTTAAACACGTCTCTACGCTGGTTTATTTACTCAGAAATCAAGCTGCACAAATAACTGTGCTAATAGCAGGGGACGCAGACGACCGGGTCGGTGTGCACCGTGGCCTTGTTTTGTTCTTTTACTCTCTCTATGTGTGTCAGAGTCAGACCCGTGAGTAAGCAGTGAGACATAGCGAGAGATAGAAAACACACTTCAAAAACAAATCGCACATACATTAACCTGAATACGAGTTCACGCTCCAGGAGGGTGGAGTACACGTCGGACCTCGTTCTAAAAACAGATACTGGAAGTGCGTCACGCTGAGGGTGCGCGTGTAAAGCGGAAAAAAATGATATATATATATACTCTATATTGGCAAATGTTTGCAGGCACCTGGTCATCAGTACGGGATGTGCTTTTGGAGCATCCCAGTCCATATTTAGTCCAAATTTGCTCTTATATTTCTCTCCACTCTTCTGGGAAGATGTTTCACTAGGGTCCTTGTGGACATTTGTGTTCATCAGACACAAGGGTGTCGGTAAACTCAGGTACTGATGTAGGTGAGGAGGCCTGCCGTTTACATTCATCCCAAAAGTGGTCTGTAGGGTTGAGATCAGAGCTCTATAGCAGATCTTCCTCTTCAAAGCATGTAAAGCAGCTCTTCATGGAGCTCACTTTGTGCACAGGGGTATCGCCATGCTGGAACAGGTTTTGGGTTCAAGTGAATGCAAAATGTTATTCGAGCGCATCCAAAGAAGTTCTGTACAACTGAGTGCCTCCAGATTTGTGGTAACTGTTTGGAGAAGAACAGCATATAGCAGGAAAGAGCAGGTGACCCAATACTTTTCTCCATATAGTGTGTAAAAGTGCAAATGTGGAATGGGATGTTCAAAAAGCATATGCTCAGGTGTTTACAAATTTTTGTCCATATTGTCTGTAGATTTTTCTCTTCATCTACACTATATTTCCAAAAATGTGTGTGTGTATATATGTATATGTATATGTGTATATCTCAAACCTTTTGAGAGTGCTGTTTGTTCATAATGGCTGTGGTGAGATGTTAGAACCTACTCAGATAGTCAAACTGAAACCTCCACATGCCACATGGGCATAATTGTTGGGCACAACCCAGATTGCAAGGCGTGCTTAAAAAAACTGTTGCAGAGGTGCTCGTGATTAAAAAATCGCGATGTCAGCAATTTTTTTCCAGAATATGTGAATCTGAAACCTGGGCAAGTGTTGGGTTTTTAAGAAGCGCTACTCCTAAGAAACCCTTTTTTTTTTTTTTTTTATCAAATCATTTTGAAGTGTCATCTCAATCAGTCCCTTCGCCAAGTTACTGAGGTAATTTTGGCCTCTACAGATTATCACATACCCTGCGGTTGTGTTAATTTGTCCACGTCAGCCGTCACTCCATAAGTGACTTTCAGCCTGCAGTAATTCATGCTGCGGGTGAAGAAAAAAAAAAAACCTAATTGATTTGCATGTTGTTGTTTTGTTTTTTTTAACTAAATGAGCGCTGTTTTACTCAGGCGGTGTTTGACTCACGGCGTGTTGTGTTGCTGAGGGATGCCAGATTGGGGAAAATTGCGCCTCATGTTTCTTTTTTTGAAGGGAACTTTGTTCGTAGTTGTGGGAGAGAGATTTAAAGTGTGTGTGTGTGTGTGTGTGTGTGTGTTTAGGCAGATGTAGCCGTGTTGGTAGTGGATGCCAGTCGAGGCGAGTTCGAAGCAGGGTTCGAGGCCGGCGGTCAGACACGGGAACACGCTCTCCTCGTTCGATCTCTGGGTGTCACACAACTCGCTATCGCTGTCAACAAGATGGACCAGGTGAGTAACCATGGCGACCACATCATCCACACTTACCACAGTGGTGTCAATCAAAACTTCCCCCAACCCTTGGGAACTCCTTCTGTGACTTTCTCCCATCATTTGGTTTCTTTGTGTGTGTGTGTGTGTGTTTCAACTCAGGTGAACTGGCAGCAGGCGAGGTTCCAAGAAATAACATCCAAACTTGGCCAGTTTCTGAAGCAGGCTGGTTTCAAGGTACGAGAACTTGCTTATTTGTGTATCACACAAATGTAAATGTGATTATCTCGTCACATTGGATGCTAAGTATTTTTTGTGTGTATCACTCCAATGCAGATTGTTATCATACAAATGACTCATTTAATACTCTGGAGTTCAGAGAAACTAGCGTTTTTATATGACTACAGCGCCACGCTACCAGGAAACCAAGACAAGCCTGTCGATTATCATCTGCTGATTCGTCCTCAGTATACAGAAATGAGAGCGAGTGAATTTTTTTTCTCATCCGCAGAAGACAATCCCTGAGCTGCAGGGAAAACCAGCTCCTGGAAATTTGCTTGAATTTTACAGGAACATTTGAATGCAGAATTATTATTTTTTTTCTTTTCTCAGCCTGTTGGAGTTGAGATCATAATTTGTAGGGCAAATCCTAAGGAGACAATTAAGGAATGTACACAAATCAAAAGTTAGTACCGGTTTTGAAGGTTCCCGCATAGGAATATTTGTGAAATAAAAAAAGGGACTTAACCTAAAAACAAAACAAGTGAAAAAAAAAAACAAGAAGTTAGAAGTCCGGACGCTGATTAAACACCAGATCCTGGAGGTTTTGTGTTGTATACACTTTATGGACAAAAATATCAGGCACCTAATTTTTCTGCCATATTTGGTACTTCCAGAAACTTCTTGAAGGCTTATAAATGTATAGAAAGTCTTTGGAGGAGACGGCATGAAACTTTCCCTTCACTTGAGCTAGGAGACCTAAATCTGTTTCAGCATGACGATGCCCCTGTGCAGCTGCATCAAGATGTTCTTCGTATGAGTTGGAGTGGAAGATCTCCTGCTATAGAGCTCAGAACCCTATTTAACAGCTTTTGGGATGAATGCGAACGCTGACTGCACCCCAGACCTCCTCACCTTCTCACATTTACTGTACAGTTGTTTTTTAAGAACTAATAAAAAAAAAAAATAGATTATCAAAAAATAGAACAGAGGTGTTTTTCCAATGAAAGTAAAAAAAAAAAAAAGAAGAAATAAATAATTTAATCGAAAGTGAAAGTTCCATTATGCCAAGCATTATATCAAAATGAAGTATATGCTTTCATAATATTCAAAAAAATAGAAAAAAAATACTTGTAATCCGTTTAACTAATGCCGTTTTATTTTCAAAAACTATAAGCAAGGTTTTTCAAATTTAAATTTGCTTATTTTTAACTTTTTCATTTCAGGTTACATTTTTTTTTTTTTTTGCACCTTAAAAATAAAGCATATTCATATAATAATTGAATATTTCATAATTTTTGAGATTTCGAGAAGAAATCTGCATCTGTGGCGTGCTGGGCATCTCTGAGCCACACACTTCAACAGGTTTAGAGTTGCGTAAAATCAGAAAAAAAGAGTTTCTGTCATCATTTACTTTCTTACAGCTGTGAAAGTACAAAGCACAACACCGAAAAATCTAAAAAGGGTGATAAAAATAATAGGAAAACCCGGTTACAGCCCTTCGACCCTGGAGACTCCTTCCTTACATAAAAAACATACCGTATTTTCTGGACTATAAGCCGCTACGTTTTTCCCCACGTTTTGAATGTATGGATTTTTCCTGGGTTTTTCTCGGTTTCACAAACTTCAAACCAAAAAACTGTACCCCATAACATTAGACCAATGAAACTGCAGAACAGGTTCAGGTGAACCAATGAAACTCTTTATATTAAATCAGATGCGCTCCCACTGAATCGGGCCGCACCACATCATAAATATGGATGATGTTCCTCTGACGTTTGATCTGCCGCTCACTCGGACTGTCTACAGGAAATGAGAATCATTCGTCACGCTGAAAACAACCGAGCATGAAAACACACTTCACCTGTGTTCTGAGCTGCACGGCATCGGGAGAAAAGATTCACCGATGGTGATTTTTAAACGCACAACGATGCCAAAAGATAAACTTTTGAGAGAAATAGTTGTGAAAGGAAGGAGGAAGACAGTGAACAATGACTTTCTTGGTAGGCTACTGTTTAGATACAAGCCGTGTAACAGACACTGTCTTTCATTAAAGCCTGTGTGAAGTTCATTAGATGCAGTGTAGACACCTGCGGCTTATTTATGTTCAAAATAAAAATCTTTGTCAAATTCAGTGGGTGCGGCTTATATTTGGGGGCGCTTAATAGTCCGGAAATTACGGTATTTATATATTCATTAATTATAAATAATAATAAAAATGCCCCTGCTTTGTTGTTCTTGTGTAATTATGCATGATGTATCTGTTGGTCATGGCAGAACAGATTATGATGGTGTTTAGGGCTTTAATGCTAATGTATCATTTGCTTTGTGATTTCAGGACTCTGATGTGTATTACATCCCTACCAGCGGTCTATCAGGACAGAATCTCACCAGCAGAAGCACAGAAGCGGCGCTCACTGCCTGGTACAAAGGCCCGTGTCTACTGGAACAGATAGGTGTGTGTACAGTATGTCCATTCGTTTGTTTTCCAGTGTCCTCCTGTGCGTTTAAGAATTTGATTAAACCCACACACAAACCGCTAAATCACAGCATGACTCACAGAAGAAAGTCCCTAAATGGTTAATCCTGAGCCCCATTCAAACCCTGAGATCTGCAGATACAACGCTGGTATTTTTTTTTTTTTTTTTTTTTTTTAACACAAACTGCTTATCATTAGAAGGCCATGCACTGAAGGTATGCACATATTGTTTCTCCGTTTTCTTTTTCTGGCTCGTGTGCATGTCCAAATTCTGGTACACTGTTTTTGGTGAGCCTAAGAAACATTTTGACCAAGATTGGGCCAAGTGCTGGCAGCTCTCTAGCGCCACCATTGGACCAAATTTTGGCCTAATTTGGAGGTGTGTGGTTATATATTTTAATATCATGTATCCACAAATTTAAAAGCTGGATTCCTAGAGATTTAGCATTTTTACTCCTTCCACAAATCACCTTCGACAGTCCCCAGGTTTGGTGCGCACCATCACCAAACCTCACAAACATTACGAAATGAATTTAGCGTACTTCAGAAGGTTCACCTCAAATCAACCACTGAACTTATTATAGTCTTTTCTGTCCAATCTTCACCATGTAACCCAATTGTGTCCAGTCTTTTTCCACTGAAGGCCAGTGTGGGTGCAGGTTTTTATTCCAGCCAATCAAGGGCTGGGGATTTTATTCCAAAATGGCCGACAGAGAAGAAGATATTGATTCGGCTGCATTAGTTACAAGGACTTTTTACGAGACAAAATTCTGGAGAAGCAGACAAAACAGTTTGTGTTGTTTTTCATGAACCATTTATACCATTGTGTTTTCCTTCCAGTAGAATTTGCACGAAAACACACAATTTGCCTTCATTTCAAATCCCTACTAAAACCGCAGGAGATGATGAATCGATGGTTTCGGTAGACCTGGAAAAACTCCCCGAGACGGCATGAAGAAGAAAACCTCATCACCGAATGTCTATTCATTACAGTCACATCATCATTGACGGGCGCTTAAAATGAACCTTTGTAGTAGGCTGTTAAAATTAATTACAGTCCAAATCCATCCTCAAAGATCTTGAGTTGCTCAGGAACTTCATAAATCTTTAGGCTGTTGAGATAGAAACCATCCCCAGCTGCACAGAGTGTGGTGTCCAATTGAAGAGACCTCCATCCAGAAGAAGGGTGTCGGTTTGAGAGAGAAGGACAGGAACACTGGTCCCTGGTTGCTCAGGAGCATGTTTTTATTACCATCCCATATCATCAGTGTTATCATGTAGGAGCAAGTGGCAGGACAAGCACTCAGATGAACTGTGTTTTTATCCGCCATGCCAACGAGAAGAAACGCAAATGATGTTTTATTCATGAGACATTACACGTCTGGTTGTATGCACTGTGCATGTAATCCGTACACGTCACTGTGTGTAAATGGACAGTAGGTGTATTTTTCTTTCTTTTTTTTTTTTTACCTCGTGTTTTATGCAGAGCTGAGCGCAGTTTGCAAGAAGGTGTGAACGTGTGTGTTTGTAACAGCATGTGCTCACGATAACGCGCAAGGTTTTCACACGTGCAGGTGTTTTGCACTGCTTTGACACACTTTGATTTTTAATTCAAACTTCACACGACTAAATGGCAAACGGTGTTGGGTTTTGGTAATGTGGAGCAGGGAATGGAAGCACCGGTAGGAACGGGAGTCGAGAACCGTGTTGAAGGAGCAGTTTGTTTAGAGCAGTCTGCTCTAAAATAATAGAAGCTGGAAAAAAAAAGTAATATACAGTGGTGTGATTTCTGATTTCTTCTTTTTGTGCAGGTTTGTCACACTTTCATGTTTCCGATCATCAAACTAATTTAAATATTAATAAAAAAATAACACAAATGAACCCAACATGCAGTTTTTGAATGAAGGTTTTTATTATTGAGGGAAAACAAAATCCAAAACTACATGGCCCCGTGTGAAAGTGTTTCCCCCCCCTGTTAAAACTGTGCTTTATCACACCTGAGTTCAATTTCTCTCACCACACCCAGGCCTGATTACTGCCACACCTTTTCACAATCAAGAAATCTCTTAAATAGGACCTGCCTGACAAAGTGAAGTAGACCAAAAGATCCTCAAAAGCTAGACATCATGCTGAGATCCTAAGAAATTCAGAAACAAATGAGAAAGAAAGTAATTGAGATCTATCAGTCTGGAAAAGGTTATAAAGCCGTTTCTAAAGTTTTGGGACTCCAGTGAACCACAGTGAGAGCCGTTATTCACACATGGCAAAAACATAGAACAGTGGAAAACCTTCCCAGTGGCCAGACGACCAAAATTACCCCAAGAGCACAGCGACGACTCACCTAAGAGGTCACAAAAGACCCCACAAAAACATCCAAAGAACTGCAGGCCTCAGTTAAGGTCAGTGTTCACGACTTCACCATAAGAAAGAGACGGCAAATATGGTCTGCATGGCAAAGCTCCAAGACGAAAACCGCTGCTGAGCAAAAAAACCATAAATGTCTCAGTTTTGCCAGAAAACATCTTGATGATCCTCAAGACTTTTGGGAAAATACTCTGTGGACTGATGAGACGAAAGTTGAACTTTTTGGAATGTGTGTGTCCCATTATATCTGGCGTAAAAGTTACACCGCATTTCAGAAAAAGAACATCATACCAACAGAGAAAACTTTGGTGATGGTAGTGTGATGGTCTGGGGCTGTTTTGCTGCTTCTAGACCTGAAAGACTTGCTGTGATAAACGGAACCATGAAATCTGCTGTTCATGACCTCAAGCTGAAGCGATCTTGGGTTCTGCAGCAGGACAATGATCCAAAACACACCAAGTCCACCTTTAAATGGCTGAAGAAAAACAAAATGAAGATTTTGGAGTGGCCTAGTCAAAGTCCTGACCTGAATCCTATTGAGATGCTGTGGCGTGACCTTAAAAAGGAGGTTCATGCTGGAAAACCCTCCAATGTGGCTGAATTACAACAATTCTGCATAGATGAGTGGAGCAAAATTCCTCCACAGCGCTGTAACAGACTCAGTGCAAGTTATCACAAACGCTCGATTGCAGTTGTTGCTGCTGAGGGCGGCCCAACCAGTTATTAGGTTCAGGGGGCAAACACTTTTTCACACGTAGTTTTGGATTTTGTTGTCCCTCAATAATAAAAACTTCAATAAAAACTGCATGTTGTGTTCACTTGTGTTATTTTTTTACTAATATTTAAATTAGTTTGATGATCTGAAACATTAAAGTGACAAACATGCAAAAAAACAAGAAATCAGAAAGGGGGCAAACACTTTTTCACACCACTTTATATATTTTGCTAACAGTATTTAAAACCCTGTGATCTGAAGTGTGATTTTATAGATATATGTTTTTTTTTCCATGTGCAGATCACCGTTTTGCAAACCGAAATCAGTTTGTAAGCAGATTCTGGCAGCGAGGCACGGAATATCTGACACATTATC